>NC_041394.2:348047362-348347362 GCF_900747795.2 Erpetoichthys calabaricus | reverse complement strand
TTAAAATGGCTAAATCCCACAAAAATATTGTGTAAAATCTCAAAACTCCTATATTATCAACGTGTGATAATATTTAGGTAGAAAAATAAACATATTTAGTAAGTTTAACACTTTTCATGTGACAAATTAACACATACCATGGTTGTGAAGAAATAACTTCAACTTGAAATATACTCAACTTATCACTTAAACCTCACTGAAAAGTTTCACGTAAAGTGCAGGAGACCTCCCTTTTAGGTCTGTAATCACAACCATAAAACTTAAGACATTTATTTCACACTTACTTTTGCTGGACTGATGTGTACGTGGTGGTTGCCCTTTCCGAGTTCTGACAGGCAAAATGTCCTCAGACGTCTCTGTGTCAGGCTGCAATGATTCAGACGTCAACTTGACATTGTCATCCTTCATGATTTCTCGTTGGTGCGTCTCGATGCTGACAGACGTCTCCTCAGCCTCTCCTTTAATGTCTACAGTTTCCATCTTATAATCCTCCTCCTTAACCTGGGGGCACTCCTTGTTAGGGTGAACAGACTCCTCTTCCCAGTCCTCTTTTTTAATATTTGCAATTGTTAACTCCATGGTATTTATTTCAGCCCCACACATATCCTCTTTCACATGCATCTTGGCGTTATGGTAAACGGCAGCTGTTTCTTCCTTTCTGTGAAAAGGACAGGATTTAATCTCATTGTAAATACACCAATCAGATGTAAAGATATTGCTGTTTCTTTTTATAGCACTTCCTCACTTACAGTTTGTTAATTCAGACAGTTAAGAGAAAGACCCTAAAGCCATGACGAGAGCCACCTCACACAGTTGGGGCCTACCAGTACTCACTTCTTGGCTTACATGAAATGTGTTTAAAGCTACAAGTTTTGAATCTCCGGTGTCTGGATTTGCTCCATATATTATTTGAACTGAAGACGTGCTTATTGAATTTCAATGACAACCCGAGTTGGTTTGTCATGTGGTGGGTGTGGAAATGCGCTGTATCAGCGTCTGCTCCTAGTGGAATCAAAGCAGCAAAGTGGGATTTATTAAGTCAAACTTACAGTGTGAAAATCAAGCAGACCTTATTATATATAGCGGTCATCACTGACATCAGGCAGCATAATATGGTGTCTGATAAAGTGACAAAGCAGTCAGTATGCTATGAGGCACCATTTAGGAAACAAAAAAAATCTTACCGTGCACAGGTAAAATTCAGTTAATAAAATGGCCGAGTTCTTCAATGCAAGCAATGCTTGTGTGCTCTGTAGAGGCGCTACAAGACCTTATTATTACTATGTAATTATTAACTCTTTTTTGAAAGAAAGAAAGAAAGAAAGAAAGAAAGAAAGAAAGAAAGAAAGAAAGAAAGAAAGAAAGAAAGAATAATAAAATAATAATTCATTACATTTATATAGCGCTTTTCTCAGTACTCAAAGTGCTGTCCACACAGGGAGGAACCGGGAAGCGAACCCACAATCTTCCAACAGTCTCCTTACTGCAAAGCAGCAGCACTACCACTGCGCCACCTGTGAGGACAAGAAAGAAAGACCCTCTCAAATGCATCAGTTAGCTTAGGTACGGACTATACAATTAGTTATATTATTAGATAAATGTTATACTTATAAAATTAGGCTTTCCCAAAAGGATGCCATAGTTTGTGAACTCAGACAGATTTAGTAACTCAACTACACTAACAAGTTTGTGAAGCCAACGAAACAAACAGTTAAGAAAATCTATTAGGTTATTAAGAGCTTTTAACCTCTATTCAATTTAAAGTGCATTTTAAAAACTATTAGTATTACGTTTTATATTATAGATATTATACATGAATACACATACAGTGCATCTGGAAAGTATTCACAGCACATCACTTTTTCCACATTTTATTCCAAAATGGATTAAATTAATTTTTTTCCTCAGAATTCTGCACACAACACCCCATAATGACAACGTGAAAAATGTTTACTTGAGGTTTTTGCAAATTTATTAAAAATAAAAAAACTGAGAAAGCACATGTACATAAGTATTCACAGCCTTTGCCATGAAGTTCAAAATTGAGCTCAGGTTCATCCTGTTTCACCTGATCATCCTTGAGATGTTTCTGCAGCTTCATTGGAGTCCACCTGTGGTAAATTCAGTTGACTGGACATGATTTGGAAAGGCACACACCTGTCTATATAAGGTCCCACAGTTGACGGTTCATGTCAGAGCACAAACCAAGCAAGAAGTCAAAGGAATTGTCTGTAGACCTCCTAGACAGGATTGTCTCGAGGCACAAATCTGAGGAAGGTTACAGAAAAATTTCTGCTGCTTTGAAGGTCCCAATGAGCACAGTGGCCTCCATCATCCGTAAGTGGAAGAAGTTTGAAACCACCAGGACTCTTCCTAGAGCTGGCCGGCCATCTAAACTGAGCGATCGGGGGAGAAGGGCCTTAGTCAGGGATGTGACCAAGAACCCAATGGTCACACTGTCAGAGCTCCAGAGGTCCTCTGTGGAAAGAGGAGAACCTTCCAGAAGGACAACCATCTCTGCAGCAATCCACCAATCAGGCCTGTATATTAGAGTGGCCAGACGGAAACCACTCCTTAGTAAAAGGGACATGGCAGCCCGCCTGGAGTTTGCCAAAAGGCACCTGAAGGACTCTCAGACCATGAGAAAGAAAATTTTCTGGTATGATGAGACAAAGACTGAACTCTTTGCTGTGAATGCCAGGCGTCACGTTTGGAGGAAACCAGGCACCGCTCATCACCAGGCCAATACCATCCCTACAGTGAAGCATGGTGGTGGCAGCATCATGCTGTGAGGATGTTTTTCAGCGGCAGGGACTGGGAGACTAGTCAGGATAAAGGGAAAGATGACTGCAGCAATGTACAGAGACATCCTGGATGAAAACCTGCTCCAGAGCGCTCTTGACCTCAGACTGGGGCGACGGTTCATCTTTCAGCAGGACAACGACCCTAAGCACACAGCCAAGATATCAAAGGAGTGGCTTCAGGACAACTCTGTGAATGTCCTTGAGTGGCCCAGCCAGAGCCCAGACTTGAATCCGATTGAACATCTCTGGAGAGATCTTAAAATGGCTGTGCACCGACGCTTCCCATCCAACCTGATGGAGCTTGAGAGGTGCTGCAAAGAGGAATGGGCGAAACTGGCCAAGGATAGGTGTGCCAAGCTTGTGGCATCATATTCAAAAAGACTTGAGGCTGTAATTGCTGCCAAAGGTGCATCGACAAAGTATTGAGCAAAGGCTGTGAATACTTATGGACATGGGATTTCTCAGTTTTTTTATCTTTAATAAATTTGCAAAAACCTCAAGTAAACGTTTTTCATGTTGTCATTATGGGGTGTTGTGTGTAGAATTCAGAGGAAAAAAATGAATTTAATCCATTTTGGAATAAGGCTGTAACATAACAACATGTGGAAAAAGTGATGTGCTGTGAATACTTTCTGGATGCACTGTATACTTTGTATCAAAGTTTATGTATATAAATACACAGATATGAAAGGCACTCTATATAACAGATAGAAAAATAAATCCATATTTGTCCCCAGCGGGAGATTTGGCTTAACATGACTCTTGGAATATGCAAAGCATTTACTAATAAAATTATAATAATTTGAAAAAGTGAACTGTATGACCCCATATTGTTTAACAAAAAGAATGAAAAATACACCTCTAATGACTCAATAGGTATATTTAATGTAAAACTTAAATCATAAAAAAATTTCTCAACTAGGAGCGTTTTTTTATTTAATTATTTTTTAAACACATTAGCTGCATGCTGACTAAACTGTGTGTTACCGTAGTACATGACTGTGAAATGCAGACCTATCTATTTATCACGGGAGTTTGATGTGATAATGATCACATCAATGATCAATCCTCTACAGCGCATCTTCAACCTGAGCCTGGAACAGGGGAGAGTCCCGAGGCTTTGGAAAACATCTTGCATCACCCCAGTCCCAAAAGTATCACGTCCAGGTGAGCTGCATGACTTCCGGCCTGTCGCTCTGACGTCACATGTGATGAAGACCATGGAGCGGCTGCTGCTTCACCACCTGAGGCCACAGGTCTGCCATGCTCTCGACCCTCAACAATTCGCATACCAGGAGAAGGTGGGAGCAGAGGATGCCATCATCTATATGCTACACCGATCCCTCTCCCACTTGGACAGAGGCAGTGGTGCTGTAAGAATTATGTTTCTAGACTTCTCTAGCGTCTTCAACACCATCCAACCTCTGCTCCTCAGGGACAAGCTGATAGAGATGGGAGTAGATTCATACCTGGTAGCATGGATTGTGGACTATCTTACAAACAGACCTCAGTGTGTGCGTCTCAGGAACTGCAGGTCTGACATTATGGTAAGCAACACAGGAGCGTCGCAAGGGACTGTACTTTCTCCAGTCCTGTTCAGCCTATATACGTATGACTTCCAATACAACTCTGAGTCCTGCCACGTGCAAAAGTTTGCTGACGAGACTGCTATCATGGGCTGCATCAGGAGTGGGCAGGAGGAGGATTATAGGAACCTCATCAAGGACTTTGTTAAATGGTGAGACTCAAACCACCTACACCTGAATACCAGCAAAACCAAGGAGCTGGTGGTGGATTTTAGGAGGCTCAGGCCCCTCATGGACACCGTGATCATCAGAGATGACTGTGTGCTGAGGGCGTAGACCTATAAATACCTGAGAGTACAGCTGGATGATAAATTGGACTGGACTGCCAATACTGATGCTCTGTGCAAGAGAGGACAGAGCCGACTATACTTCCTTAGAAGGCTGGCGTCCTTCAACATCTGCAATAAGATGCTGCAGATGTTCTATCAGACGGTTGTGGCGAGCGCCCTCTTCTATGCGGTGGTGTGCTGGGGAGGCAGCATAAAGAAGAGGGACGCCTCACGCCTGGACAATCTGGTGAGGAAGGCAGGCTCTATTGTTGGCATGGAGCTGGACAGTTTGACATCTGTGGCAGAGTGATGGGAGCTGAGCAGGCTCCTGTCAATCATGGAGAATCCACTGCATCCTCTAAACAGTGTCATCTCCAGACTGAGGAGCAGCTTCAGAGATAGACTGCTGTCATTGTCCTGCTCCACTGACAGACTGAGGAGATCGTTCCTCCCCCACACCATGTGACTCTTAAATTCCACTCGGTGGGGTAAACGTTAACATTATACAAAGTTATTGTCTGTCTGTCATACCTGCATTGTTATCACTCTTTAATGTAATATTTTCTTTCTCAGTATGCTGCTGCTGGAGTATGTGAGTTTCCCCTTGGGATTAATAAAGTATCTATCTATCTATCTGATCACCGTTGTTTACATACCACCAGCTGCTAATGCTAACTTGGCTCTGAGACATTTATGCAGCAGCATTAGCAGCCAACAGAGCCATTACCCTGATGCAGTGTTGATTATCTCAAGAGACTTTAATCACGATTTAAAAGCAGTGCTCCCCAAACACCACCAGCACGTAAAGTGTGCTACTAGAGGAGCCAACACACTAGACAAGGTCTACTCAAACATCAAGCTGGGCTACGGAGGTAAACAGCTTCCACACCTGGCCCAGTCTGACCACATGTCACTGCTGAGGATTCCTACAAACTCCCCTCTCCGCAAATCTGCTCTTACCACCACAAGATCCATCACAACCTGGCCTGATGACGCCTCTCTGCAACTGCAGGACTGCTTCAACAGGACTAACTGGGGCATTTTTGAAAGTCCAGACCTGGAACTCTACACCAACAGTGCATTGTGTTACATCAAGACCTGTATTGACACTATCACAGTTGAGAAACATATCCATGTCTATCCAAACCAGAAACCCTGGATGACAACAGAGGTTCAGGGCTACTAAAGGAAAGGAACACTGCCTTAGGTGCGGTGACAAGGCTCTGTACAGCATGACACAGTCTAACCTGAAGAGATGCATCAGAAAGGCTAAGAGGGACTACAGGAGAAGGATTGAGGAGCACCTGGACATTAATAACAGCAGGCAGGTTTGGCAGGGAGTCCAGCACTTCACCAACTACAGGACCAGTCATGGAGCTGCTGAAGGTGATGCCTCAATGGCAGAGGAGCTGAACCAATTCTTTACTCGCTTTGAGATGGATCTACCAGAGGCAGCTGTTACACACGCAGCAGCAGTTCACAAAAACATTACCCCCTCCCTTAGGGTGGAGGAGCAAGAGATGAGACGCGGCTGTCAATCCTAGGAAGGCAGCAGGTCCCGACGGTGTCCCTGGATGTGTGTTGAGGAGCTGTGCAGAGCAGCTGGCTGGGTTCTTCACAAAGATCTTTAACCTGTCACTGTCCCAGGCCTCAGATCTTCCTTGTCTGAAATCCTCCATCTTACTCCCTTTACCAAAAAAATCGTCCATAACCTGCCGGAATGACTATCGACCAGTAGTGCTCACCCCGGTATTGATGAAGTGTTTTGAGAGATTGGTCTGGAGTCATATCATGTCCTTCATCCCTCCCATCTTTGATGAACACCAATTTGCTTACAGATCTACTGAGGGCGCTGTTGCTCCTGCTCTCCATGCTACCGTGTCCCATCTGGAGCACCAGGGGAGCTACACATGTCTCATCTTTATTGATTTCAGCTCTGCTTTTAACACCATCCTCCCTCACAGATTGGTGTGCAAGCTGCTATTCCACCTGTCTATGGATTAAAGACTTCCTGACAGACCGCACACAAAGGGTTAGGGTGGGCCCTCACATCTCCTCGGCCATCAGCACTGGCTCTCCTCAGAGCTGTGTGCTGAGCCCCCTGCTCTTCACGCTGCACACACATGACTGCGCCCCTGCCCACCACAGCAACACCATCGTCAAATTTGCAGACGACACCACTTTGGTGGGGCTTATCTCTAGGGAGGATGAGTCCGCCTACAGGGACGAAGTGGAGCGGCTGATAGCGTGGCGCACTGACAACAACCTGCTTCTGAACACAATTAAGACCAAGGAGCACATTGTGGACTTCAGGAAAAAGAAAACAGACATCAAACCACTCTACATCAGAGGGGACTGTGTAGTGAGGGTGCCAGACTTCTGCTTCCTGGGAGTCCACATCATGGAAGACCTGTCCTGGGGTGTGAACACAGCTGAGCTGGCCAAGAAGGCTCAGCAGAGACTTTATTTATTGAGAATCCTCAGGAAAAATAACATCCCCCCAAAACTGCTGGTGTCCTTCTATTGCTGCTCTATTGAGAGTATCCTGTGCTACTGCCTCTGTGTGGGGTTTTCCAGCTGAACAACAGGGCAGAGGAGACACTTCAGCAGATCGTAAAGACTGCCCAGCAGATCATCGGCTGCTCTTTACCCTCTCTGGATGAACTGCACAGCTCTCAATGCCTCAGGAAAGCCAAAAACCTCTTAAAAGACTCCTCACACCCCGCTCATGACATGATCCAACTGTTGCCATCAGGCCAAAGATACAGGAGCATCAAAACAAAGACTAACAGACTGAATAACAGTTTGTACCCTGTTGCTATTAGGGCACTGAATGCCACCTAATCACCTCCAATGTAGCAGTGCAATAGATGACATCTTGTGCAATAGTGTTCATGTGCAATAAGGTCTTATGTTGAATGTTTGTGTTCTACCTTATTTCTTCTTATCCTTTTTTTTAATTATATTTTATTTATATTTTGACACCGCAGGGACTGCACCTAATTTCATTGTATTTGTTACAATGACAATAAAGATATTCTATTCTTTTACTTTCTTAAATGAAAAAAAGAAAATACAAAAACCAATGCGCTGTTTCTAACACTCCTTTACCAAACTGGTCTGGAGCCGGGAGTGGTGATAAACGACATAGAATGAACATGAATCGGCAGCGCGGTGTCTGGGCACTTTGACGGGGGAATGGGAATCGTCAACGTGAAGGGCAATGACCCGCAAACTGACGAAAAGAACTCAATTAGCGTCCTTAAGAGTTCGCGTAACTCTGACAAAAGCAAATGAAAAATACCTCATCCATAAAGTGTCGGACCCGAATTCGGATCGCTTACCTGGTGGTAGGCGAAGGCCGACTCACTCAACAGCAACAGCCCACCGTTTCGTTCTCTGCCTCCAGATTATTGTTCAAGTTTAGAAACACAAAGCGCACCCCTACTACAGTTCTCGTCGCACTTCATGACGTCACAAGGGGAAGTCTCCGTTGCCTGCTTGTTACGTGCACGCGCGTTCGCTCGCTCTCGCTTAAACGAAGCTGCGCGCCTCCGCCAGATTTTCAATCTCTGTTCCTCGTTTAAATGATGAAGGAATGAATGATTAGGAAGACTCATTTGTAAAGTGACGTGCGTCGTATAAAAGTGTAACCTGTGTAAACATTTCATTTTACTTTAAAACAGAAAGGTTGCCACAGAACGGAGTTTAGTGTATGGGGGCTGACAGAGAGTTAAGGATAGGCCAGGTTTAGAACTGCACATGGAGGAACAAACAATAGTGTAAAAATAAAAATGCATTGCAATGTAAATTGTAACCTAACATTATAACGTAAAAGTAAAACGAGTAACACATTAAAATAGCATGTATGAATGTTAGAATTATAAAAAATAAAACAAGTGAGTTGGAGTTGTTTACAGCACCGAATAATTATGACATTATAGCAGTAATAGAATGCTGGCTAAACAACAAAGATGGGGATGAGTGTAACATACAAGTGTACACATTTATTAGGAAGAATAGGCAAAACAGATAAAGGGGGGGGGGTGCTGTTAATGTCAGAATTTAAACGCAAGTCCTCTTCAGTTGGATGACGAGCCCCACCTTAGTGAGGACGTGTGGCTTTGCCTGTGAAGCATTAGGGAAAGAGGTCTTATTTTAGGAGTGTGCTACAGACCACCCAATGCAGACACTAATTTCAACACACATCTTTTTTGGTAATATTTAAAAGGCATGTTTAACAGGGTGTGGTGGATGGCCGGACGCTAAATAGCAGCTCCCCTGGGTGGCAGTGGTGCCTCGGATTCCCGCAGAGTTCCATAGGAGATGGAGTTCCCTCCAACCCTGTTGGGATCCGGGGGTCCTGCCAGGGGGGCGCTGCATTGGTTCCTGAGTTCGTGTGGGCGGCTCTTCTGCCGCAACCGGAAAGAGGTCATCAAACATCTGGAGCACTTCTGGGTGGGCTATAAAAGGAGCCAGCAGCCACCAGTCCGGGAGCCAGAGTCAGGTGGTTGTAGATGAAGCATGCCAGGGAGGAGTGGTGGAGAAAAGAGAAAGAGAAGAAGAATTGTGTGGGCTTGTATTTGGGACTGTGTTGTGCCTGTGGGAACGGGGAAGGTGTTGCTCACAGGCGAAGAAAAGAAAAATAAAACACTTATTTGTTTTATCAGTGTGCCTCCTGTGTTTGTGTGTGCCAGGGTTGAGCGCTGGTATAGCAGCTTTGGTCACAAGGGGAATAATTTAATTGTAGGGCACGTTCACTACCCAGATATTAACTGGGCTAACCTTGTAAATAACAAAGCATAAGAGCAGGAGTTTTTAGAAGTAATCAGTGACTGTTTTCTAACACAGCATGTTAAAGCACCAACACGGGGTGAAGCCTGTCTGGATTTAGTATTTTGTAGTAATCAGGATAGAACTGAGAGTGTAGAGGTGATTGGACCACTAGGGTCACATGACCATAATGTAATACAGTTCTCAGTGTTTGTAAGAGTGCAGATGAAAAGACGAAAACTGCTAAGTTTAACTTTGATAGTGCAAATTATGAGCAGATGCTTCAAAGTTTAAGGAGGGTGGACTGGGATAAGCTTTTAAGGCCTAGGATTTACTTAGCACTGTGCGACATGAGCGCTTGAGGATGCTGCTGCTGCTACGCAAGAAGTGTACTGTCTATACTTGGGCGTAAACTTTAAGTTAATCTGGAGGATTCCACCAGGTGGCAGAGGAATCATCACCATGATGATTCACTGCGTTGTGAGTTGAGGGAAGAAAGAGTTTGAAGATAAAAATGATTTGCATTCTGGTGCTTATCCGGCGTGGAATTACCTTCTTTTGAGCCCTTTAGTTGCCTTCCATGCACATGTGTGTGACAATGTTTTCTTACCTTTTTTGTTTATTCTTACCAAATGTTACATATCTACATGGGCAATGAGCATGGTAATATGTTTAAAATAATTCCAATTAAAATAAAATAAAACACAATCAAAACATACTAATAAACAAACTGTGAAGCTCATGAGCTGTCATTTAGGAAAGATTGCATTGTTAATGGAGCGCCCTCTCTACTGAGACGATGTCACAGAAAATACAGCACAGTCCAAACAAACTCACAGCTTCCTTGATATTTGATCTTATGAGTAATTGTGAATATTGTAACGTCACTGCCAAGTGCCACAATGGATGGATTCTCTGCTCTTTACATGACTCTTTGAGGTGGCTCGCTGTCCTTAAAGGACCTGCTCGCCTTTTGCAGCTCTAGTTGGTAAGGCATGTGAATTTGCTGGCTTGCTATTTATAAAGGTGCCCCTGCCACAGGTGATGTAATGGCAGCTCATACTTGGGTAACTCATCCATGGCTGATGGGACTTGTCACCGTCATTACTTAGCCCTCCTGCTAAAGTCAATGTCCCCAGAGACCACTTCCAACTCCTTGAAATGGTACAAAAACTTGTTGAAATGACAGAGTGGTCTTATTTCTCGTTTCAGTGTGATGCAGCTGATGATGAGGGCACATTAGCAGGGATCGTGAGCGCTGTGTTGTCAAGTGGCACACATGGGATGTTGAGTGCTGTGCTGTTATGCAGTGCCACAGAGATGTTCAAAGCTGGTCAGTTGTAAACTATCTGGTGATCCTCCTTGTGCAGAGGTGCAGATGTCCGGGTCTCTTGGCAGTTTTCCTTCACTGAACTGGAGCCAAACTGAACTCATAGTGCCTCTACCATCTGCCTTGTTTTATGCCTGCATATTTTTACCACCTGCCCTACTTCTCACAGTTCACCAGGGGATAGCGGCAACTCAATCTTCCACACTTTTCCATGAGGCTGAAGCTCCACAGGCATCCACAGATCCTGACTAAGGGTACTTAGCAGATGGAGAAGTGGAGATGGAGCTGCAGAGGTGTCAGTCTTTCAGTTGTCTGCTGCAAATGGCACTCCAGATTACAGATTTGAGTGTCGAAATTCTCCAGCAACTCCTCCAAAGAGCCAAGCAGGTCTGTTTTAGGTTTCCAAGGCACTCTGTGCTCTGCTAAGTTGGACTGCAGGTCTGTAAGGGTGACTCTGTACCCTCAAAAGGACTGCTCGCCTTTTGTCGCACTAGTTGGAAAAGCAGGTGACTTCACAGGCTTGCCATTTATAAAGGTGCCCCTGCCACTGGTAATGTAATGCCAGTTCATACTGTCAGTGCCATTACAATATCATTTTAGGAAGATGACAAGTCTGCTACAGTGAGTTCAATAAATGCTCCCTTTAAAATATTTGCATATGCAACATATGAGACAAAATCTCAATGAAGTGGGACTCATGAGAAGTGACAATGAGGAATACAAATACATAATAACAGAGAAAAATTTAAAATGATGATTTCCTAAAACAGACACTGTAAATGTAGGCATTTCAGTATACGATTTAGGAGACGTGTGTGTATTTCCATATGGCATTAAGAACTAAGTAAGCCCTGTGTTACAGTAAATAGTCCAAGAACTCAATACAAGGAAATGAGGTGCCCGTCTGATGCCACTCACAACGAAGGATCACACTGTTGTGCCAGGTGTTCAGAAAGTGCTGATTGGCTGAAAGTGTTTATAGCAACTTGTCCTAAAAGAGAAGTGCCGTATAGCGCTCAGAAATTAAAACACAGATTATAGCATGCTGGTCAGTAGTGTATGTTATGGTTTTCTAAAATACTCGTTTGGTATGACACCAGGGTCTCCAAACACTCAAATATGAAGCTTAATATGTTTTTCAGAGAAACTTGCAACATATTTTTGAACCGTATCTTTTGACACTATGTATCAGACAAAGGAAATCCCATCACAGCCACAGCATCGATCATGATATTGTCAGCAACTATCTGGAATGTTGTTTCAGTCTGTAAGTGGACGATATCGACCGAGTGTGTAATGTTAATACGAGGTATTACTAGAACGATGGGAGTCAAATGTTTGCCTTGCACCAATTTATAGCACAATGGCTTTGAATGTGTAAAGGCTTCACAAAGCTTCGCTCGATACACATGTCAGCTTCATGCCCTCGAACTGCACTGGAGGAGGGTTAGTTTCTATTGCGCATGTCAGCTTGGCATTTTGAGTACGTTTGAACTATGCAGGGCACCACCACCAGAATTGTCAGGCCAAATTAATATTTGTGGCTCAACAAGGTATTTTAAATGATTGTGCTCGAGAATACTTGCAGTCAACAAATAAAACTGTAAATTATACATCTTACAAATGGTAACCCGTAGAATGTATAATGCTGTAAACAAGAGCTTTAGCATTATGAGTCACAACTCCTCTATCACCATAATGCTTTCTTTTCGTAAATGCCCCTTGCCTCTTGCCATTATTATCACTATTATTATTTTATCCTGCTGCTCTTTGTTGCCGCTTCACTTTAGTGGGATCTTTAATGCTGACCCCCATAGAAGTTCTTTTATCAACACAGAGGTGTCTACAGTGGCTGCTGCTGATGTCCATGGCACTGTTTCTGTTTGAATGACAGTTGTAATTAGTTATGCAGCACATTATTCACATTACACTTGCAGAAGATATCAACTATAGAGTTTGGATCACTTAATAGTAACAGTGCTCTCCTTGGAGTATCCCGTTTATGTGAGACATTGTACCAGTGACTGATCTGTGCTCCTTTGAATTTTGGGTCCAGTAAAGTGAATTCAGCCTGATCTGCCACAGTGGGTTTGTTATCATTCTTTACAGTGGTGGGATCCATAGACGTCAAGTGGCAAAGAATTGAAGATGGATTACTGTAAATATCTGAGCTGTCTAACGCAAATTAGTGATTGCGTTTTTGATGGCGATTCTAAGTAGGAATGTTTCCGGAACAGACATCTCTTATGCAATCCTTCCACAGTCCATCCATCCATTATCCAACCCACTGAATCCAAACACAGGGTCATGGGGGTCTGCTGGAGCCAATCCCAGCCAATACAGGGCACAAGGCAGGAACCAATCCTGGGCAGGGTGCCAACCCACCGCAGTCCTTCCACAGTATCTTTCAAAATTATTTGTCAATTTAGTTTATACATATGTGACACCTAATCATTTTAAGTTTAGATGACTCTTTAATCCGACTTGAATCTGGGTCTGCACTATGCACCGAATATGAAAAGCAATCACGTTAGGCAGTCGAGCCACAAGACGGCATGATTGATGCTTATGACAGATTGACTGTGACAACTGTGAAGGCGTCTTTTCTTCATAGTGAACTCATTAATTTTGACTTCCACCAAAGATTATTAAGTACTAATAACTGAAATATTTGATTACTTGATGGAATAATAATGTGTGTTAATCTGAGGATTTCTTTCTCAAATATGCGACCCTATTTTATGGGATTTAACCTTTACTTTCCGTCAACTCGGTTTTAAATATGTCAGAACAAAGAAGACATTTGACGAGAATACGATGCTCTTTATTTATTTATTTATTTATTTATTTATTTATTTTACAGCTACAACATTGGGACCGTGGAACCATAAAGGATGGTCAGCAGAATAAGATCTGAAGAAAACATGAGGGCTAATAATAATACTAATAGCAGGAGCAAAAATAAGGATAAAATATAAAAGGGGAATATTTATTAAAATATCCGAGGCTCTTTGCACGAGGCATCTTATTTTTTTTTTTTTTTTTAAGCACTTGTTTGTTGTGTGGTATATTCCGTCTGTTGGCGTTAGTTATATTTTTTAGCTATCAGGCACTGGAAGCCACTGATGAACTCTTCTCTTCATTGCCATTTCGTAGCAGTGACAAATAAAAGTTTAGCCGACGTCATTGAACTTTATTATGAGTTTGTAACACTAGGGTGTTGTACCGTGTTAGCCATTATGAATGCAGAGAAAAGCCAAGCAAAATGACACCTTTTATTGGCTAACTAAAAAGATTACAAGTTTTCGAGGCAACTCAGGCCCCTTCTTCGTCTTGCCTGAAGAAGGGGCCTGAGTTGCCTCGAAAGCTTGCATATTGTAATCTTTTTAGTTAGCCAATGAAAGGTGAAATTTTGCTTGGCTTATGAGTTTGTGTAGTGTTAATACAGATGGCCAGGAGATGTCACCAGAGAGCTGAATGTCAAATGCTTCGAAGCCTCGACACGATTTCCGACATAATGGCTTCAGATGTTCCGCTAAGGAGACTGGAGGAGATTGTGGGTTCGCTTCCTGGTTCCTCCCTGTGTGGATAGCGCTTTGAGTACTGAGAAAAGCGCTATATAAATGTATTGAATTATTATTATTATTACTTTGTGAGGCTTCACTCCGCCCATCGCCAGTCTTCGCAGTTCACCCCATGCCGGTCCAAACAGAGGTCCTGCACATGGACCCCTCAGCTGAAGCAGCAGGATGACACTCTGATTGATGTCTTTAATTATAAAAAGTCTCCATCTGTCTGAGGACAGTAAGAAACAGGGTGAGTAAAAGCCGATTATATCAAAGCTCACTTAGACAGACTTACAGATCAAAGAGGAGGGTTAAACAACAGGAGCCATGTTACGTCACAAAAATGTATCCGGTGCAACGGCTATTAGGATTCCTGGCTAAAGCTTCTAAGGTTTCACACTTTCTTTCAAACTTCTTTTCTCAGTGTACATCAGACTTAAGAAACGGCTGGCGGCTGTTAGCAGTGAAAAGAATTCTCCAACAAGTGTGATATGTCAAGTCACCACAGGAGGGCGACCGTGTACTGCAGCAATTGACAAAGTCGGCTGTCAGAGATTTGGTAAGATTTCCATTGCTGAAAGAGCATTCATTTTACTTTGTCTATTTTAATACTATGCAGATACCCTATTTAAAAGATCCAGTAATACCTCTTTACATTTTTAATATATATACAGTATATATATATATATATATATATATATATATATATATATATATATATATAAACAGTATATATATAAACAGTATATATATATATATATATATATATATATATATATATATATATATATATATATACAGTGGTGTGAAAAACTATTTGCCCCCTTCCTGATTTCTTATTCTTTTGCATGTTTGTCACACAAAATGTTTCTGATCATCAAACACATTTAACCATTAGTCAAATATAACCCAAGTAAACACAAAATGCAGTTTTTAAATGATGGTGTTTATTATTTAGGGAGAAAAAAAATCCAAACCTACATGGCCCTGTGTGAAAAAGTAATTGCCCCCTTGTTAAAAAATAACCTAACTGTGGTGTATCACACCTGAGTTCAATTTCCGTAGCCACCCCCAGGCCTGATTACTGCCACACCTGTTTCAATCAAGAAATCACTTAAATAGGAGCTGCCTGACACAGAGAAGTAGACCAAAAGCACCTCAAAAGCTAGACATCATGCCAAGATCCAAAGAAATTCAGGAACAAATGAGAACAGAAGTAATTGAGATCTATCAGTCTGGTAAAGGTTATAAAGCCATTTCTAAAGCTTTGGGACTCCAGCGAACCACAGTGAGAGCCATTATCCACAAATGGCAAAAACATGGAACAGTGGTGAACCTTCCCAGGAGTGGCCGGCCGACCAAAATTACCCCAAGAGCACAGAGACGACTCATCCGAGAGGTCACAAAAGACCCCAGGACAACGTCTAAAGAACTGCAGGCCTCACTTGCCTCAATTAAGGTCAGTGTTCACGACTCCACCATAAGAAAGAGACTGGGCAAAAACGGCCTGCATGGCAGATTTCCAAGACGCAAACCACTGTTAAACAAAAAGAACATTAGGGCTCGTCTCAATTTTGCTAAGAAACATCTCAATGATTGCCAAGACTTTTGGGAAAATACCTTGTGGACTGATGAGTCAAAAGTTGAACTTTTTGGAAGGCAAATGTCCCGTTACATCTGGCGTAAAAGGAACACAGCATTTCAGAAAAAGAACATCATACCAACAGTAAAATATGGTGGTGGTAGTGTGATGGTCTGGGGTTGTTTTGCTGCTTCAGGACCTGGAAGGCTTGCTGTGATAGATGGAACCATGAATTCTACTGTCTACCAAAAAATCCTGAAGGAGAATGTCCGGCCATCTGTTCGTCAACTCAAGCTGAAGCGATCTTGGGTGCTGCAACAGGACAATGACCCAAAACACACCAGCAAATCCACCTCTGAATGGCTGAAGAAAAACAAAATGAAGACTTTGGAGTGGCCTAGTCAAAGTCCTGACCTGAATCCAATTGAGATGCTATGGCATGACCTTAAAAAGGCGGTTCATGCTAGAAAACCCTCAAATAAAGCTGAATTACAACAATTTTGCAAAGATGAGTGGGCCAAAATTCCTCCAGAGCGCTGTAAAAGACTCATTGCAAGTTATCGCAAACGCTTGATTGCAGTTATTGCTGCTAAGGGTGGCCCAACCAGTTATTAGGTTCAGGGGGCAATTACTTTTTCACACAGGGCCATGTAGGTTTGGATTTTTTTTTCTCCCTAAATAATAAAAACCACCATTTACAAACTGCATTTTGTGTTTACTTGTGTTATATTTGACTAATGGTTAAATGTGTTTGATGATCAGAAACATTTTGTGTGACAAACATGCAAAAGAATAAGAAATCAGGAAGGGGGCAAATAGTTTTTCACACCACTGTATATACTTAGCTAGCAAATGAGAGATCTACTTAACGGATTTAGATCGGGGTTTTTTTCTATAATTTGCTTGAACATTCCGGTTGATTTTGCGACTTCTGTCATCACGCTAAGACTCATAGTACGCTTACATGAGCGATATATTCGCTCTATACTCCCCAAAACAGGAATGGTTCAACAGGTGGAAGTCACTGACATTTTTCCCTCCTCGTCTGTTTTTTCACTCGCTTTCCATTTGGCTACAGTCAGTGTCATTACTGGTAGCATGAGGCCTTATCTGGACCCCACAGAGCTGGCACAGATAGTCCAACTTCTCCAGAATGGCACATCAATACGTGCCTGTCATTGCCCGAAGGTTTGCTTCATCTCCCAGCACAGTCTCAAGGGCATGGAGGAGATTCCAGGAGACAGGTAGTTACTCTAGGAGAGATGGACAGGACTGTAGAAGGTCCTTAAACCCATCAACAGGACTGACCGGTATCTGCTCCTTTGGGCAAGGAGGAACAGGATGGGCACTGCCAGAGCCTTCAAAATGACCTCCAGCTGGCAGGCAGAACACTGATGTGAATGTCTCTGACATCTCAAACAATCAGAAGCAGACTTCATGAGGGTGGCCTGAGGGTCTGATGTCCTCTAGTGGGCCCTGTGCTCACTGCCCACCTGACACTCTGGAGCTTGATTGGCATTTGCCATAGAATACCAGAATTGGCAGGTCCACCACTGGTGCTCTGTGCTTTTCACAGATGAGAGCAGGTTCACCCGGAGCACATGTGACAGACGTGAAAGGGGCTGGAGAAGCCGTGGAGAACGTTATGCTGCCTGTAACATCATTCAGGATGACCAGTTTGGTGGTGGGTCAG
The DNA here is from genome assembly GCF_900747795.2 of Erpetoichthys calabaricus. NCBI lineage: Eukaryota > Metazoa > Chordata > Cladistia > Polypteriformes > Polypteridae > Erpetoichthys > Erpetoichthys calabaricus. The sequence goes on along the minus strand of NC_041394.2, from coordinate 348,329,759 downwards.
TGATGGTATATCTGAGGAGGCATATCCATGGAGGGATGCATAGACCTCTACAAGCTAGACAATGGCACCTTGACTGCCAGTAGGTATCGGGATGAAATCCTTGGACCCATTGTCAGACCCTATGCTGGTGCAGTGGGTCCTGGGTTCTTCCTGGTGCATGATAATGCCCGGTCCCACGTGTTGAGAATATGCAGGTAGTTCCTGGAGGATGAAGGAATTGATACCATTGACTGGCCCCCACACTCACTCACCTGACCTCAATCCAATAGGACATGTTTGGCACATTATGATTCGGTCCATCTGACTCCGCCAGGTTGCACCTCAGACTTTCCAGGAGCTCAGTGATGCCCTGGTCCAGATCTGGGAGGAGATCCCCCAGGACACCATCCGTCGTCTCATTACGACATTGTCAGGCATGCATACAAGCATGTGGGGGCTATACAAATATAAAATGGAAAAGTAAAAGGACAATTTAACCATCAAGGGGACAAAATAGCCCAACTTGGTGCCAGTGCCAAGCCCAAATAAACAGAGAGTATCTTGAAGGGCATCTGGCTGTAAAACTTTAGCCAAAACTTTAATGAAGAAATTAGTCCAGTAGGTTTCAGAAAATGCTAGGGTGCACCCCATAGGCAACAAACATGGGCCTCGTCTGACCCCTGTGGAAAGTGAGTGAGGGCTACAGGGCCAAGGGCAGTCACAACTAAAGAAGTTAGTCAAGAAGAAGAAGAGAAGAAAAGAGAAACAAAAGTTAAAGGAAAGAGTGGGGGCATTGACAGTTGGGACAATGGCTGGAAGAGGAACAAAGTTATCAGATTAGATGGAAAGGAGGAAAGTGGAAGTGCAGCTATGTGTCACGAAAACAGAGATGGAAGGAGAATAAGATAAGAAAATTGGGAGAAGGCTTTAAATTGCTGTGCAGTGGAGCAAATGAGCAGGGAGAAATGGTGTAGGTATAGAAGTACCTAAAGAGCTTCATGATAATCTTATCAGTGTGAATAGGAGCAGTGTTAGAGTGATGAATGTCAAGCTGGGTCTTAGTGAGACTGTACTTAATGTCATTTGTGCATGTGCTCCTCAAATGGATTGTGAGGAAGAGGAGAAAAAGGCTTTGTGGGCACGAATGGATGAAGAGCATAGGGTAGTACAAGAGGGAGAGAAGGTGATTGTTGGTGGTGATATAAATGGGCACATGACAAAAAGTAGAGAGATGATAGAGAGAAGACATGGATGGTGAGTATTTGGGGATGGAGTTCCAGGTGGAGGTTTGTACCAAGAATAAAGAGAGAAGAAGTAAAGAAGGCACAGAAAATAATGATGAAAGGAAAGGTATAAGGAGCAGATGAAGGAGCAGTTCAGAAGAAAAGTGAATAGATGTGTTGCAGGATCAAAGGCAGAGAATACCAGAGGAATGGAGGAACAGTACAATTGTTCACCCTTTATAAGGAGAAGGGTGATATTCAGGATTATTAGTTATTAGTGGGATAAAACTGACGTCACACACAATGAAGATTTGGGAAAGGGTTATAGAGAGAAGGTTTAGAGAAGAGACCCTCATAGGGGAGGAGCAGTTTGGTCTTATGCCAGGGAGAGGAACATCTAATGCAGTCTTTGCATTGAGAAAAACAGAAAGGATTGCAAATGATGTTCACTGATTTTGAGAAGGCTAATGATTGAGTGTCACGTCAAAAGGTCTGGAGATGCATGAGAGAGAAAGGAGGCCCAGAGAAGTATGTGAGGATTGTCCATGATATGTATGAGGGAGTGAGAACACACAAGCAGTGTTGGGGTATCAGACAAGATCCCAGTTAGAGGAGGTCAGCACCAGGGATCTTCTTGAAGTCCTTACCTCTTTGATCTGGTAATGGGTGTGCTGAATCATGGGTTAAAAGACTAATCTCTCCAGAGCAAGTATTTTGCTAATGACATTTTGTTGGGTAGCACCAGAAAAGAGAAAGCAGAGAGAAAGTTGGAAGAATGGAGAAGGGCTTGAGAATATAGAGGGTTGAAGATAGATAGGAAGAAGACCAAACATGTAAGGTTTAATGATGATCAGGATTCAGAAGTTAGTCTGTAGAGAGAGCTTCTCAAAAGAGTGGATACATTTAAATATCGAGCATCAGTGGTGGCCCAAGACAGATACAGAGATAAACATAGAGTGCAGTTTGCATGGAACAATTGGAAGAAAGTATCAGGTGTATTGTGTGATTGAAGAATTCAGGTAAATTTCAAGCTGTCAGGAAAATGGTAAGACCAGCAATGATGTAAGGAGATGAGACCTGGGCGGTACAGGGAGAGCAGGAGAAGAAGTTGGATGTACCAGAAATGAGACTATGGAGATGGAAGGGTGGAGTTCCAAAGAAGGACAAAATAAGATATGAGACAATCACAGGTACAACTAAACTTGTAGACATATCTAAGAAAGTACAGGAATAGGATAGGAGAGGCAATGTATATGTGGTGTGATGGATGGCCGGCAGATCAACCCAGCTGGGACGCCCCTGGAATGGAAGGATGGGGGAAGGCAGCTACTTGCCGACACTGCCTCCTCCAAAACGCTAGATGGCAGCTTTCCTGGAGTTTAGCGGTGCCCCGGAGGGCATCCTGGAACTTGGAGTTCAGTTTCTCAGCCCTGTTAGGTGCCGTCGAAGGACCTGGGGACTCATCTTTTCCTTATAGCCTGGAAAGTATTGAGGTAGTCACGAGGACGGAAGTCCCAAAGTACTTCCAGGCTGAAGAAAATGTCAGTTCTTCATTAGACCCTGAAGTGCCAGTCAGTCATGTGGTCGGAAGGACAGAAGCACTTCCGGGTCAAGGACCTATATAAAGGATTGATGGGAACCCAGCAAGTGAGCCGGTGTTGGGGGATAGTAGGGCAGAGCTTGCTGGGAGGTGTGGAGGAAAGATTTGGAGAGTTAAATATTATTGTGTTTATTGTGGCGGTGGTACTTGAGGAGCATTGTACAAAGAAAAGGAGAACTTAAAACAACCTCTTGGTGCTTTTAATACATGTGGTCAGTGTCTGTGTGTTGGGATAAGTGCTGGTATAGCGCCATCTAGTGTTACAGTGGGCAAAAGAAGGATGGACATGGAAGTACAAAGGAAGAGAAAGCAGGTGAAGGCCGAAGCAGAGATGGATGGATAAATTAAAGGAACATTCAAAGGAAATGGGTCTGACCTGAGAGAGTTGATCAAGATGCGATCGACGAAATCAGAAGGCTTAACATTTGGCTTAAATCTTGATGTAGGACAGAGGGGCACGGGTTTATGGGACATTGGGACTCATCCGTCTTCATGATTTCAGCATCTGTGCTGGTCTTTGGCCATGTGATGTTTGCACATCTTCTGTGTCCACATCAATTTCATTCCTTGTGCTCTGCTGTTCCTTCCACATCCTCAAAGCCAGGACGATTAGGCTCAATGAAGATTTCAGGTGCACCTGAGGGGGGATGTGGGTGTAGATGTGCCCGGAATTTACATTTATCTGGAATTCACTCTAATGAAGTGAAATTATCTGAACTGGAATTACAATTCCACTCTTTTCAAAAGATGATAGTGCAGTCAATAACGAAATAATAACAACTTCAGGTATTCTGCTACAACTGGTTATACTTATTTATGTTTTAGTGTTTTTCTACTGTTTTAATATAAACACAGTTTTTGCTAAAACTTGCATTTTCATTTACTTATGTATTTTTTTCACAAATCAATATGTACATTTTTTAATATACAAACTGTTAAGGTTTGTGGGCAGTTTTTCAGACTTTCACAACGTATTCTTTCTGATACATCCAATAATTTATACAGTGGAACCTCGGTTCACGAACGTCTCGGTACACGTATAAATCGATTTACGACCAAAAAGTTCGCCAAACTTTTGCCTTGGTTCACGACCACATACTCGGTATACGAACAAGCCAGGTTCCCTTTCGGTTTATACATGTTCAGTCTCTCCCTGTGCATTTCCTGTGCAGCGAGCAAGAGAAAGAGAGCGCGACACACACACACACAGGCAGCACAAGAGAGACAGACGCATGCACACAGGAGCGTGCGCAAGAGACAGGAGCGCACACACACAGGAGCAGGCTACAGGCACACATATACACACACACAGGCGCTCCAGGCTTGCGAAAAAGACACACACACAGGCGTGCGCGTGAGAGAGAAAGAGAGAGCGAGCGATTGAGCTAGGGAGGGAGGGACGCATAAGGTAGAGAAGGCTTGATTTTGCTTTCAGTTCTGTTTACAGTGATCGGTTCGTAGCCTGCATTGTTGCAATGTTACTTTTCTTGGTGGTTTCTTAAATTATGGATTTTTCAAATGTTCATTTTTTTCCCCTGTGCTTAAAACTCATTAAAAAAAAAAAGTGTTTTTAGCGAGCGGTTCCTAGAACGATAGCGCAAACTATTGCAGTGTTAGTTTTCTCTGTTGTTCAAGGTTTTCTCAGTGTTATTCAATGTTTTTACATTTAGTTTACTATTATGCTGTTCATTCTATGGTATAATTAACTATATTTGTGCTTAAAAATTAAACAAAATATATATATTTACATACAGTTCGTACGGTCTGGAACGGATTAATTGTATTTACATACAATCCTATGGGAGGAATTGCATCGGTTCACGACCAAATCGGTTTACGACCAGAGTTTTGGAACGAATTATGGTCGTGAACCGAGGTTCCACTGTACATTTCATTCTATATTATATTATCAAGTCAAATACCACTGACTCACTCATCACAAAATCTCCCGAACCCTGAGGACTTGAAATATGGAGTGGAGGTTACCCTGGGCCCATAGGTGTTCGCTAAGAAACAGTTTTAAAAATTCGTGGTCCAAGCGCAAAATTTCTTAATAGTTTTTTAGACCCATTTGTATGTCTGTCTGCTTTTCACGAGAGAACTACTTCACAATTTGCTTGAACATTCCGGTTGATTTTGCGACTTTCTCATCGCATGAAGTATCATAGTTCACTTGCGGTACTAATTTATTAGCGTGAATCCGAGAGAGACTCATTGGGCTGTGGTACCCTCCTCACTCACGAGTCTGCCTCGGGGCGTAACCTTAACTCCGTTTAGTTAGCGAACAAGAGAACTACTTCACGGATTTAGATGTTTTTTTTCTACAATTTGCTTGAACATTCCGGTTGATTTTGCGACTTCTCTCATTGCGCTAAGAATCATAGTTCGCTTGCAGGAGCGATATATTCGCGCTAATCTGAGACAGACGATGCAGGCTGAGGGAAGGGGGAAGAGCGACGTCAGGAGTAGAGAGCCGGGTGGGCCCTCCTCACTGTCCTGTTTCACTAATACTCGGGCTGGGGATGGCTAGTAGAATAATAATAAAATCATCTGCCAATGCCTCCAAGGCGTGTCATATGTGTAAAGAAATGGCGTCTCCTCCGATCAAAAAGAGGAAGACAAAGAAAAAGAAAGAGCAACTTAAAAGGGGTGAAGCCCACTTGCAGATGGGGCTCAAGTTAAAGTGCAGGTCACCCTTCAGTCTTATATCGACCATTACCATTTTTGAAGTGAGTTTGAGTAGTTTGTTATTTAGCCAATTTATTGTGAAAAACATCACACATTTAATATCTTTATCATTCATTTTATTTTTTCTAGGAACACAAATACTTAAACACGTCAGCCACATCAGTACAATCTGCATCATGTGTCACCCATCTTCGTTGCCCACATATTAATACTGTGATCAGTGTAAAAATCTGAATTGTTTGGTTACAAGCAGCCATGCTTGTTCCTTCCATTACCAAATGTCAGCATCCTCCTTGGTGTCAGCATGTCGTTGTCCATTCTAGAGGAGGCTTCTTCATTGTGCATAATGGCATGGAACCCCAATGCTTCTGTCATGCTGCTCGGTTTTTGTTTTTACTTTCTGCAGTTAGAGTAAAAAGACTATATACCATATACACTTACAAAAAAGGATTACTTTATATTGGTGTGTATTTCTCTATAGAGCATGATAAGATCATTAAAGGTCTGCTCAGCTCAGCTCACTTCACAGGCTGCTCTGGTGACCTGATCACTCTTCTTTTCATTTTTGCGTAACTCCAGTGATTGTAGTCCAGAGGATTACGAGGGAGCTGCACAGTTTGTGATCTGGCTAATCCAGGGGTCCTCAGTCACGGTCCTGGAGGGCCGCAGTGGCTACAGGTTTTCATTCCAGCCACTTTCCCAATTAGAACTCAGTCCTTGATGATAATGACACCTGGTTTTTAACTCTAAGACTTGTTAGCACTTTCATTTATCAAAGACAAATTTAATTACATTGTGGAAAAGAAGTGTACTGGTGCCGATATTTAAGAATAAGAGGGATGTGCAGATCTGTAGTAACTACAGGGGGATAAAATTGATGAACCACAGCATGAAGTTATGGGAAAGAGTAGTGGAAGCTTGGTTAAGAAGTGAGGTGATGATTAGTGAGCAGCAGTATGGCTTCATGCCAAGAAGGAGCACCACAGATGTGATGTTTGCTCTGTGGATGTTGATGGAGAAGTTTAGAGAAGGCCAGAAGGAGTTACATTGTGTCTTTGTGGACCTGGAGAAAGCATATGACAGGGTGCTTTGAGAGGAGCTGTGGTATTCTTTGAGGAAGTTGGGAGTGGCAGAGAAGTACGTAAGAGTTGTTCAGGATATGTATAAGGGAAGTGTGACAGTGGTGAGGTCTGCGGTAGGAGTGACGGATACATTCAAGTTGGAGGTGGGATTACATCAGAGATCGGCTCGGAGCCCTTTCTTATTTGCAATGGTGATGGACAGGTTGACAGATGAGATTAGACAGGAGTTCCCATGGACTATGATGTTTGTTGATGACATTGTGATCTGTAGCGATAGTAGGGAGCAGGTTGAGGAGACCCTCAGAGGTGAAGATATGCTCTAGAGAGGAATGAAGGTCAGCAGGAACAAGTCAGAATACATGTGTGTGAATGAGAGGGAGGTCAGTGGAATGGTGAGGATGCAGGGAGTAGAATTGGCGAAGGTGGAGGAGTTTAAATACTTGGGATCGACAGTACAGAGTAATGGGGATTGTGGAAGAGATTTGAGAAACAGTGCAGGCAGGGTGGAGAAGAGTGTCAGGAGTAATTTGTGACAGACGGGTATCAGCAAGAGTGAAAGGGAAGGTCTACAGGACGGTAGTGAGACCAGCTGTGTTATATGGGTTGGAGATGGTGGCACTGACCAGAAAGCAGGAGACAGAGCTGGAGGTGGCAGAGTTAAAGATGCTAAGATTTGCTTTGGGTGTGACGAGGATGGACAGGATTAGAAATGAGGACATTAGAGGGACAGCTCAAGTTGGACGATTGGGAGACAAAGTCAGAGAGGCGAGATTGCGTTGGTTTGGACATGTGCAGAAGGGAGATGGAGTATATTGGGAGAAGGATGCTGTCAAGCAAGAGGAAAAGAGGAAGGCCAAAGAGAAGGTTTATGGATGTGGTGAGAGAGGACAATCAGGTGATGGGTGTAACAGAGCAAGATGTAGAGGACAGAAAGATATGGATGAAGATGATCCACTGTGGCAACCCCTAACAGGAGCAACTGAAAGAAGAAGTAGTAGTAAATCAGGGGTCCTCAATTACAGTCCTGGAGGGCCACAGTGGCTGCTGGTTTTCCTTCCAACTGGTTTCCTAATTAGAACTCAGTTCTTGGTGATAATGAAACTTAGTATTTAACTGTATGCCTTGTCAGTGCTTTCATTCGTCCAAGAGAAATTGTAATTGCACTGGAGAGTTTCTTTACCTGAGAGCATTATCCATTTGTTTTGTGGAATAGAACAAAACTAAATTTAACACTCCTTCCAATTCTCCTCTCATTTATTTCTAAACAATTTTTTTTAACACAGACACTTTTAATGGAGCATATGCTCAGGTATAAAAGGAAGCATGTTGGCTGGAGAGCTGCTGCTTTATTGGTTAGCTACATTTTATTATTAACTAATGTCAGATTAACAAAACAGGCAACAATTAAAAATTTTAAATGCAGCTGCTAAAACTTAAATAGGCAATTAAGGGTTCTGAATTGTAACAGGCAAGTTAACTAAAATTAAGCATGAAAAATGTATTGCTAAATAAATGGGCTCTAATTAAAAATTTGGTTGAAATGGAAACCTGCAGCCACTGCGGACCTCCAGAACTGTAACGGTGGACCCCTAATCTACAATGTAATTAAAATTGTCTTTGATGAATGAAAGTGCTAACAAGGCACAGAGTTAAATACCAAGTTTCATTATCAGCAAGGACTGAGGTCTAATTGGGAAACTGGCTGGAAAGAAAACCTGCAGCCACTGCGGCCCTCCAGGACTGTGACTGAGGACCCCTGGGCTAACCCAACTCTTCTTTTTAGGTCCTGTGCTTTACGCTATTTCAGTTACTGACTTGTTTCCCCTAAATTTAAATTTACATATAGTTTTATTTAACGACAGCCCCTGGTGGTTCTCTCTATTTGTCTGGTTTTCCGTCATTTCCTGTGCCACCTTGTCCTGTGTCGGTGGCGCTCCTTCTGCCTTTGTAACTGTTTACTTGGCCCCCTAACCTTCTGTTATCAATTTTCAGCCTATGATTGTAATTTTTTTTATTATTATTCCTAGTTTAATACAAGAGAAGATTTATGCACCTTTCTTATGATTTCCTTGTTATTTTTAACTGTCCCTTACCTCCTCTGCAGTGCCGGTCTAACACTGCACGACAGCAGACACCACTTTGTGTTCATTCCATGTTTGCGCTTGTTCAGTCAGGTTTGTCTGCTTGGCTCCCAATTAATTTTCACGAGTATGTATTGCTCAGTGGACTTTAAAACTGGTAAATGTTGCGCAAACGTTTAGCACATTAACACCTACAGGATGGGCTTCTATTTTATGGGATTTGTCATGTAGGTGTTAAAACTGCTCTTAGAATAAATTCTTTCTGTACATTTAGAAAAGCCATAAAGTTTCTGTACAGGAGATACTGCAAGTTTTTCAAGCGTTTGTGCTTAGTTAGAAACTGCAGCTTTTGATTCTCATCAGAAAATATCCTTGACTTAGTGATAATGATTGAGTAACCTTTATAATGCGTTTGGACACTCTGGAAAAATATCATGGCATGTCTTCTAACAGCGATAAGCCTGGTGCTTTTTGTATGTGATTATACAGGAAGGGGAAAGCCACCATCCTTTTTAGAGTTTGCTCATTACAGTTGCAAAAATGGAGATTTCTTGCAGTTCAGTTGCTGCATTTTCTTCTCCTTCAGTAAAGAGCTCATCTTAGTTGCAAAAATGGACACCAGCAAGGTTATCTCTACCTCTTTGTAAAATCAGAACACTGACCCTCCACAGAGCTCTTGTTTAGATGCTGGACACTTTCCGAACAGTTTATCAGTTTGTATAATTTGCAACTAAACAAAAGAAGCCATCTGAGAATTGTCATCTGGGGCTGAATGAAGACTGCATGAACCTGTTCTTTGTATTGCTCATAGTTGTTGCTGTTGTTTTGAAGCAGATTAACTACATTTTAAATAAACGCTTAAATCAACGTCTCTGTCTGATTGCTACTAGACTTTAGATTGAGCACTGCTTGTCTGGCAACCTAAAAGATGTGAGAGGATGCTTCTTTGAAATAAACTTGGTCAGCAAAGCAACCTTTGGATAGTTGAATATGCAGCATTCAATATGGACATTGCCTGGTCATTGTATAAGATCAATTACAATGAGGCAGGAGAAAAGCTGTTTGTCGTATCTTTTAATTACTCCTCGGCAAAATGCCTTAGAGGGAGCATTTATCAAAAGCAACCTGGTCAGAATGATCAGAGAACGAAAGCAGAAGCTCATACTTATTGATAACTGAATTTACATAACAGTGCTGATTAATGCTTACATATCAGACTCTAATTGGGTAAAAGACACGAGGTGGCTATAATACTGCAGGCTTGATTGTTTAATGTTTAACTCCTCTCCCCTACAGATTTTTGTGCGTTTGTCCATATGGACAGGGTCCAGGAGTTTTTTCTTCATTTCCTTAATATGTTTATGCCAGACTGCTGGTGTCTTTCCTGTTTTTCCTTAAATATTTGGTCTTCTTCCTATTTATCTTCAACCCTCTATCTTCCCAAGCCCTTTTCCATTCTTACAACTTCCTGTTTTTTTATGGTGTTTTTGTAAGTTTTTCTATTGTTTGGCTGCTCCTGTATTCTGAACATTTGGAGTCAACCTCTCTTGTGGTCCTTGGGCAGTTTTAAGTGGCACAAATGTTCTCGTAACATTCAGTCTGCTGTACTACAATCCCTTCCATTATTAAATCCTTGAAAACTTCCTTTATTATTCACATACCTTTGTTTGAGAATCGGTTACTTTTCGATGCATTCCATTTTTGAGCAATAAGTATTCTCCGAGTGTGTCCATTCATACTTGGGAGTTTATTTCTTACTTTGTTTTCAAACATATCTTTTTTTATCAATTTATTTATTATTTTTACTAAGTTTGGTGGTTGAGGTTTTTATGTTTGCATAGATGTCACACCGTACAAGATCTCTCCTTTTCTCTTCATCCCAGGTCTTTGCCTGTTCTATTCTCATACTCTCGGGTCTTGCCATTCTTCCTGTAGTACATCTTTTTGCTGCTCTTTGTAAGTGTTCTAATTTCACTTGGCTTATTTATTTTGTTTCTTTAATTATTCTGATTAACAATCTTAGGTTTGCACCAGTTTTCTGATTTAGTTTGAAAAATTGATGCTACTGCTTTCCAGGACTCCATAAGAACATTAAGAAATGTGACAAATGAGAGACCATTCAGTTCCATAAGCCCATTTGCTTAGCTGATAGCTAAGCTGCCACAGATCTCTCAAGGTTTCTGCTTCAAGTCCATGTCTCGATAGTTTGTTACAGAATCCCATAACACTTTGTGTAAAGAAGAGCTTCCTGGCTTCAGTCCTAAATGCACGTCTCCTTAACTTACACTGGTGTCCTTCGGTACATAATCCATCATTAAACCAAAAGAATGTTGCTGGATCTACTTTATCATTGCCTTTGAGGATTTGAAATACCTGGAATAGGTCCCAAGAGGTTTAATTCCATAAGTCTGCCACAGTAGGACATGTCCTTAAGTCCTGGCAGGCACTTGGTTGCTCTCCTCTGCACAGATGCAAGTGCTGCTATGTCTGTTCCAGTTTTGTGTGAGCCCCCTTGGCATATCCTTTAGTCGGAAATCTGGAATTTGTTGCATAAAATAACAGTCTCTTGATCTAAGTGACCACTGAACTGTGTCCAGTCCTCTTAATTTCTTGCTCAATCTACCTTTTTGTGGTGTGGTCTGTTCTGTCCCACTGTATTGGGGCCAGCAACACTGTCCATCTGGACTGACTCCACATTGAAAGTCATCTTTTTTTTTTCTTCTTCTGAAGATTTTGCACTATTGCTAGTATCATCACCTACCCTAGAGCAGAGGCAGGAGTTGGGCTCCTTTTTATCCTGGGAGACATGAAGCCAGTATGTGTTACTTTTTTGGGTCATTTTCATATGAACATAGCAGTTTTGCCTTGATGAAGTTTGGTGTAGATCTTGTACAACGAAGCTCACCACGTGAAGGGAAGGTACTCATCAAGACTTGAGTAGTTAGGAAGGTGACTTTTTGACATCTTTCACTCTCTTTTCTCCTTTCTTCCTTCTGCTTCTTGCCCTCTCTAATGTACTTCTTACGGCTGCTTTCTCTCCGGTGTGAACTCTAATGTGGCTCTGAAGTTTATTCCTGCTATGGAATTTCTTGCCACACTCCAAACAGCAAAATGGCTTTTCTCCAGTGTGAACTCTAGTGTGGCTCTGAAGATTACTCTGGCTACGGAATTTTTTGCCACATTCTAAACAGCAAAAAGGCTTTTCTCCTGTGTGAAGTCTAGTGTGGCCCTGAAGATTACTCTTGGTACGGAAATGTTTTCCACACTCCAAACAGGAAAATGGCTTTTCTCCAGTGTGAACTCTAGTGTGGCTCTGAAGATTACTCTTACTATGGAATTTTTTGCCACATTCCAAACAGCAAAATGGTTTTTCTCCGGTGTGAACTCTAGTGTGGCTCTGAAGATTACTCTTGCTACAGAATATTTTACCACATTCCAAACAGCAAAATGGATTTTCTCCAGTATGAACTCTAGTGTGGTTCTGAAGAGAGCTCTTGTTATAGAATTGTTTTCCACATTCCAAACAGCAATATGGTTTCTTTCCAGTGTGAATTGCAGTGTGGGTCTTAAGACTGCTGATATTTGAGAATTGTTTGCCACACTCAGAACAGCAATACAACTTCTCTCCAGTGTGAATTCTTTTGTGACTCTGAAGACTTTTCTTGTCATAGAATCGTTTGCCACATTCAGAACAGCAATATGGCTTCTCGCCAGTGTGGATTCTTTTGTGACTCTGAAGACTTCTCTCATCATAGAATTGCCGGCCACATTCTAAACAGCTAAACAGTTTCTCTCCCGTGTGAAATCTTGTGTGTTTCTGCAGAGTACCCATGTTACAGAATCTTTTGCCACACTCCAAGCAGCAATATGGCTTTTCTCCAGTGTGAATTCTTTTGTGGCTCTGAAGACTTGTGTTACAGGTGAATCGTGCACCACATTCCAAACAGCAGTAAGGTTTTTCTCCGGTGTGAATTCTTTTGTGGCGCTGAAGGTGACTCCTGCAACGAAACCATTTGCCACATTCATTACAGCAATACGGCTTCTCTCCAGTGTGAATTCTCTTGTGGCGCTGAAGTTGGGTACTCTCACGGAATTGTTTGCCACATTCCAAACAGCAATATGGTTTCTCTCCTGTGTGAATTCTTTTGTGGCTTTGTAGGGAGCTCTTGTGGCAAAATAGCTTGCCACATTCAGAACAGCAGTGACGTTTGTCTCCTGTATGAAGTTTAAAAGGAGAACAGAAAAGAAAAACAACAAATAGCAGCAGCTTAGTTTCACTCCACTTCACTATGGTTCACATTAAATCAAACATGAAATAAATATACATTGCTTATGTTTATAAAAGACTGTTCATTATTTGAATGTTAAGTTAATTTGCACTTAACTTGATAATTTTGCCTTAGCTATTACAACTACTCACCACATGAGCACATTGAAGTTGAAACAGTAGAATACATTAATCATGAGCCATAGGTCCAACTGAGTAGACTGTTGGTGACATTTTGTGAACTACATTACACAACTGCATCATTGTCTTATAACCATACCATTACATTTTTTTCAATGTTATATGCTACTATTATATTTAATTAACAGAGGTAAAAAGTGAAAATCTTCACTTATTACAATACTGAAGAGAGTTTCATTTATAAAACAAAATGCCAAGCCAACATTTGAAATACACTTTTGATAATCACAATGCGCCCGGACATTTTCCCACACTTAGTCAAAAGCCACTTAACTCCAAAACGTATATCACAACAGCTTATTTAAACCTCTAAAGAAAAGCAGAGGGATGAACAAAGCAATGTATTAATGCACAGGACTATATGAACTGCAGGGGGTCAGGAAGAAACATTACAAGATGTGAAAACCCAGGATTAGCACAGTTATTTGAATCCCCTTTGGAAGGGGAATGGCAAGTGACACCAGGGTTGGTCAGTTTTGTGACAAATGGGAGTCCATGTGAGGCTTGCTGTGGAATGGCCACACTAGCTGCTCTCTGTCACTCACCCCTTGATATTCAGCCTCTAATATTTATTTTTTTGTTTTGTGCCTGTACCTATATGAACTAACTAAAGAATCTATCTGCATAACTGCCCATAATGATACCCTGCCTTGGGTCTAAGAACTTTTCCCAATTTACTGACTCTAAGCCCAGCAAAGAAAACCCTCAAGACCAGGCATGACAGCATCTCAAAAGTGTCTTTGATAATTAATGAGCTCAAAAACTTTGTGGAAGAACAAAATGGCATACTCTAAACATCATTGAAAGTAATTATTACAGAGTTTTTGAATTTAAGAGCCAACTTTAATTCCATGAAGGTGAAGTAAAGCAAACTTTCTAAATCTGTTTTTAAGTGTTGGCTTGAATGACACAACATGGATATACCTGGTAGTGCTGGGCAGTATACCGGTTCATCCCGAAAACCGTTTTTAATTTTTTTATGATATGGATTTTTCTTATACCGCAACACCGGTTTAAATTGCCTAAACGACGTTCGGAACGTGGCGCAGCGGGAAACTGTTCAAGTGGGGACCTTTTTCACTGCTACACCGCTAAAACACAGATTTGTTGCACTAGGGCTCTTTTTCACTGCTACACCACCAAATAGTGGGCAGTAGCATAGGTATGCCGCGCGGTGAAAATGGACAGAGAGCCGAAAAAAAGCAGTCACGTCTGTCGCCTGGAGATGCTTTAGTTTTAAAAGGTCAGATGTGTAAATACTATTTCTATACTATTGGATAATACTGCAAGCCAAGTTGTACTTGTTTTTGTACGTGCTAGTGTATGTTTTGCTTGTATTGATCCTGCGATGTGGTGGCGACTCGTTCAGAGATGGGCGCAACTTTGAATGGATGGCATAATTAAACATGTATAACGAAGATATTTTTAAAGTTCTGAACACTCCGTCGGCTAAGTTAATAACTAGTTTTAACTTCACAAAGACATTTATCTGTGCGGTGATTGATGCAGGCGCCTGCTCTTAGTGCGGAGAAAGTCAGTTTAAGAAGCGAGTGATTAACGACTGGGTCGGGGAACACTTAACACAAAGTATTTGATGTGCTGCATTAACTTGTGACGGGGTTTGAGAAAATCTAGTAAATTAAATATTGACTTTAGGATGAAGTTTAGTTTACAACATTCTACTTTAATTATAAAATAAATTATGAGAATAAAGTGGAAATGTCGACTTTAATCTTGACATAGTCAACATGTTGAATTTATTCTCGACATATAGTTTGTTTTTTTCTTCTGTGTCCATATTTTTTTTTCTTCACAGTGGCCCTAATGCGCTTCCATAGGGCTATACCACAAACAGCATTATAAATGCAAGTTGCAGTTTTTATTATTTATGTATATAGCTTAGCTTGAAGCAAGGTCCATATTAATGCAGTTTGCCTAAATGATGGTAAAGTTGGTAAGATGTCATCACCAAGTTGCACTTGTTTTATTTTATTTTAATTTGGTGAATACAGTGTAATGCACCTGGGCTTGAAACCTTGAAGTAATGGTACTACTATCAGTAATACTACTATTATTTATTTTATTGTTATTATTTATTAGTTTAAATATTATGCAGTTTAACGATGGTAAAATTGTTTAAAAAGTCACTTTAACGTGACAGTGGACAGAGATTGTTAACATTAACAGAAAGTGTAGTTGGTTTACAAAAAATATTTACTATTTATTCCTTTTCTAAGACGTGTTCAGTGCAATCCAACTTTTGACAAACACCTCTGGATATTTTACTAAGTCTAAATACCTCTTTGGATGGTTGAAAATATATTGTCAAAATCATAGTTTAAGCTTTTGCAAAATTTGTTCAATTAAAGGTTCTATATTTTGACTGCATCTGTCATGCAATGTGATTCCTTCTCTTTAGTGCCACCCCCTTGAAAACTATCACTTTATGGGGCCATGCAAACCTGGATTAATACTTGTGTGCACATTAAAATGTCTTTTTGTACGATGTACAATTCTCATGACAGTGGAATAGGTTATTCTTAGCCAGTCTACTGCAGTAATTGCAGTGGAAAATGTGGTTAACATCCACTCATGCATGGGGAAAAAAATACCGTCTAATACCATGAAACCGGCAGAATTTAGAAAAATACCGTGATATAGAATTTTGGTCATACCGCCCACCTCTAATACCTGGGCAGATTTCATGTAACACACGCAGGCTCGCACCCCGTCACTTCACTGATCCCAAGAGGACTTTCTCTTCACCAGAGCTCGGCTGACCTGATGATTTGTTTAATAGTACTACTTTCTGAAAAGTTCAATTTGCTAAATACCCTTGCAGTGTTACTTCTTATTTTTACACTCTTTCATGTTTAAATATTTTTATTTTGGAGTTATTTTCTGAATTCTCTTGAAGGGAGGGGTGGAGTGGTGGCTTTATGGTGATGTGGATTTGTTTGTCCCACACTTTCCATGGGTCTACCACAGGCCCAAAGTTACCATTAACTGGTTACTGGGTTTCAGTGGGTGTGTAATTCAGGTGTGGTTGCTGATCTGTGTAAGAGCTGAATTTGAACCCTGGTCCAATGTGCACCTGGCATGTGTCCGAGTCTCATATCCTTCTGAGCTTACACTTAAAAGCTGATGCTGTTATTTTATTATTCGCTATGATAAATATATTTCTTGTTATTTTATATAACCCCTTAAGAGAAAATGTTATAGTTATGGCATAACCATTCTTCTATAGTACTAAGTTTCCTGTTTTTGTACCCAGCTGGATCATACAAAATTAGGCCATTGTTCTTTCACTTTTTTGGAAAACCGGACATACATGGAGAAACTCACACATCTCCTGAAATAATAATAAAAATAATACATTTAAAAAGTCACATACATCCTAAGCTAACAGGACTATTACCTCACGTCCAAAGTTAACGTTAACTGGTTACTGTGGGACTATCAATCCAATTGTGGTCATTTAAGGTATCAACATTTGCCACGTCCCGCTAGCAACTGGGTGTAACCAATCATGTTAAAAGTTTCCTGATTATGTAATGAATTCCTTTTATGAGTAGTGACCTAATCAATGAACTGCATAAATCTAGTGCAGAGGAGGCATCTTTCCTTTGTAACATTTGCTAATAAGATATGCTGTTGCCTCTTGCAAGATTTAGATAAAGAATACCGAATGATGTTTTCTCCTGCCTGTCTGTATTCAAATTCTTTTCTTCCACATGAGTTTATGTGGTTGGGTTATACAAATGCGCTTAATGATCTGCCTTGCTGTTGTCACACTGCCCTACACTCCTCTGCTATTACAGGGGTTCACACTAAACCTTTATTCTTCCTTGTTTTCTGTATTCTTCTTTCTCTGCTACAATGACCAATCTTAATATTTTCTCATGGAATGTGAGGTCATCGTCTACACCTCAGAAAAGATCGAGTGTGATAATGATTGTATACGATGCAATAATGCAGACATAACACTTTTACAAGAAACACATCTCATTTCTACAAATGCAGAGCATGCTGCCTCCAAACCAGATTGTGTTGATATCTCTCCTTCCACGCTTAAGTCATAATTTTAAACTCAGGAATCACAGCACAAGGTGGTGGTGATGAGGGAAAGTTCTGCTGTGCTCTGGCTTGGCTAGGTAGTAGACAACACCCTTTTTGCCCAAATTATGCTGACCTAACATACAGAAAGACTTTCTTTTTGGATTGGGTTAAAACATTTTAGCATTTGAATGCTTTGAACTTAAGTCATAAGATCAAAGTTGGTAAAAGTCCTGTCCGAAATGCTGATGCCAGAAGCATTGTTTAAGGAAGCAGAAAAAAAAAAAGAAGTTGAATGTTGAAATTGTCAACTCCATCCTGAACGACTAACAACATAGAAGCACAACTCCTTTATCAAATTCTGCACATAGAAACTTAATCAGACACACACACACACACACACACAGAGGCTGTCTTCACGAGACAGAAGTACATAACCACAATCAAAGAGGAATTCCACAGAATCGTATGAAGGGCAAACAAATTTAAACAACTGTGGCAATAAAACAAAAAACAAGCAATACACCTCAGTCTGTAGAATCTTAAGCTTCTTCCTCAACGTGAGCCTGTTTTTAATACTAATACTTAGATGCATTGCTGAGCAAGAACAATCAACCATGGAGTCGCTGGAAGAACAAGCTGCCCACCGTTATCACTTTCAAAGAGTCGCCACTCAACATTCTCCTGTTCAGCAGTTATCTATACAGTACTCAATATGCGTATTAATGCAGTTTTGGTTTGGGGTTTGTAACGGAGAAAAGCAATAATAGGACTTTTTCATTGTGTTGCACTTCAAGCTTTTGTGTTCAGTCGGCTAGATTACTGTAACGCACTCCTCTCAGGACCACCCAAAAAAAGACATCAATCGATTGCAATGAGTGCAGAATGCAGCTGCTAGAAACTTAACTAGGAAAAGAAAATCCGAGCACATCTCTCCAGTTTTGATGTCACTACATTGGTTACCTGTGTCATTTAGAATTGACTTTAAAATCCTGCTTATGGTTTAGAAAGCCTTAAATAATCTTGCTCCATCTTATATTTCGGAATGTCTTTCACCTTACACTCCAAATAATAACCTTAGATCTTCAAATAAGTGTCTGCTTAGAATTCCAACAGCTAAACTTAAAAGAAGTGGTGAGGCAGCCTTCTGCTGTTACCCTCCTGAAAACACATTACTCTAACATGGCTTTCTCATAGCTACATTTTAGTTTAATCCTAATACTCTGTATATGCATTTAATTATCAATATCATTCATGGTGGCTCCACAATCCGTACTAACCCCTACTGTCTCTGCTGTTCTTTTTCCGGTTTTCTGTGGTGCCGATCTGTGCCAACACCACCCGATCAAAGCAACGTGATGTCCCTACACTGATGGATTAAAGGCCAGAGGTCCACATAACCATCATCATCAAGTTCTTCCATGTCAACCTTGAATACAATGAGGACTGATTGAGGTCATTCATGTTAGGTAGAATGCCTAGAGGGGGCTGGGTGGGCTCGTGGCCTTGGAACCCCTGCAGATTTTTTTTTTTTTTTTCTCCAGCCGTCTGGAGTTTGTTCTTTGTTCTTTTCTGTCCTCCTTGGCCATCGGACCTTACTTTTATCCTATCTTAATTAATATTGCCTAATTTTATTTTTTAATATATTTTGTCTTTTTTCTCTTTCTTCATCATGTAAAGTACTTTGAGCTCCATCATTTGTATGGAAATGTGTGATAGAAATAAATGTTGTTGCTATTCATTGGGTTAATGTCTTTTATGAATGCAGCACATGTCTAAATATTAAATTCTGATACAAATATCTATGTCTGCTCTTATCCATTCTTAAAATAACATGAGATACCATGCACATCCCAAGTCCCCAAACCCCACCCATCAGGCCCCCCTAACTGTGGTTGCTTTCCACAGTCCATGCACACACGAGTCTGACACTCCTAAACCCTAACTAAATGGACACAAAGCCAACCTCAATCTATGCCATTCTTTACATCATACACCCCAATGAAGCACTCAGACAAACACTGTCCAGACTGGAAAATACCAACGTATCTCCTCGTTTTCTACAGACACTTTCCTTGACGCTAATGATCGATCTCTGCCTATGTTTTCCATTCCCTTTTATCTGAACACATACCCGGTGTCAACAGCTCCTTATCTTTGCCATCCATGACAGCACCTATTTAAAATCCCCCAGTACATGGTACCTGTGTGTTCAGAATTCATAATCTACTTCATCATTATGCTGGTGGACTTCACTATATTCAATTCCCTGTTGTGACGGGCGGCCATGGTGCCATTGGAATGGAAGGACCGGGGGAAAGAGGATCGCTGAGGCAATAACTCCCCTGGGATGCTGTAGCACCACAGATTCCTGCAGGGCATGCTGGGAGCTGGAGTTTGGTGCAGCCCTGTTGGGTTCTGTGGGGGCTGCAGAGCCCTATAATGGACTTCCACCACACCTGGGAGTGATTCCAGGTAATCCTGATGAACCACCGGACGCATTCCTAGGTGAAGAATAAATGGAGCCGCCTCACTCCATTTGAGAGCCAGAGTCAGGAGGTGGAGGACAAAGCTTGCTGGGAGAGGAGTGGAGACAGCAGAGAGAGAGAGGAGGAGGAAGAGAAGAAGTTAAGGAAGAGGAAACTGAGCATTACTGCTGGTGCTTTGGTACTGTGCCCTGTAGTGGGGAGCGAAGAAAAACGAGAAATAAATGTGTGTTGCCTTGGACTTGTGCCTGTCTGTGTCCAGGTTTGGGGAACTATACGCCCCTGGTATTCCACACGGTTACTTCAACACTGCAGATCAGAGTGTTCAAATACTGACTAGTAAAAAATACAGGTTAACTATATATAAATATAGAATGACCGATAATAAAAGTTACAAACAAAAACAGATCGTAAAATATCCTACGGCACATCTTAAGTAACACAATGCCAAAGTGAACACAAGGTAAAGCTGATAGCTGTTCTTCTCAAGGTTATTCTAGTTTTGCCTTTTTATATTAGTTTTAATTTCTATATTTTTTCTGACCTTACTTAGAAATTCAGTTTAGTTTTAGTTTTCCTTCATCATGTATTTTTTGTTTTAGTTTAGTTTTTATTTCACAAAGACATTTCTATTTTATTTTTATATCTATTAGTTTCGGTTTTAGTTTTAGTAATTATGGCATGGAGCTCCTACGGAGTTTAGTTTTGTGTCACAATCAGACAGAATTGTACACTTAACAGATACAGGTTTAATGTTAGTGGAAGCTTACTACACTACATGGTTTACAATCTGGTTTTGTGTTTGTCTGATAAAAACAAGCATAATCAAAACTAGATACTGAATATGAAAAATTTTACACAATTTTATAATTTTTTAAATATTTTCTCATGAACATCACAGGGGCTTAGGAAGAACAGGGCTCTTAGACTTGAATCAGTGTGCAGACCCCACTGTATTGAGGGAAACAAAGAAAAACAAGCATGTAGTGTCAAGGTTAGGGGCAATATTGGGTATTTTGAGTTGTGAATATGAACTAAAAAAAGATAAATTAATAAATATAGAATAAATAAAAAAAAAACATTAGTATGCTTAGTTTTTCCATCACTTGGCAGACTCTCTACCTTTGTTTGTATTGCTTCATTGTTAAACATTGTTTTTAAAGCAAAAGTGATTGGTCAGCAACAATATGCTGATCTTGTATGATGACCCAGTCAGTCTCTTGAGCAGTGTCGTTTTATTTTCAAAAATCAGGAGTGGTCTCCCCTCGACTTTCTTGTATACTCAGATATGGGGATAGATATTTGAGGAGTAAACCACAAGACAATGATTATATTTTTATATTATGTACATTAAAGAACCATCAACAACAAATCAAATTAATAATATATTGAACAATTATTATAAAAGTAAAGTTGAATAAACGGGACTCTGCAGCTGTATGAATAAAAAAAAATCGAGTATGTGTTCAGGTAAAGGATTCAGGTTTTGGATTTGGCCTAAAAGTTAATAGAGATCTACAATTGTGGTGTAACAACCACATGCCGAATTTCTATGAGGGGCTAGTTTTTGAGTTATCGTGTTTACACACACACAGACACATGCACGCACGCACACACACACACACACAATTCCAAAAAACTGTATTTTTGGACTCTGGAAGGTCTATGACGCCAAGATTCATCAAAATATTGAGGTCGAATTTTTTCATGATTACTATACTTTCTCTATACTTCGTATATGAGGAAGTAAAAACGATCTCTCCTGTGCGAAGTGGCAGGTAAATTGCTGTCAAAAAAAAGCAGTCACCTGAGAAATAAACTGAAACATTACTCACTTGTGATTTTTCTGCCCATATGGTAAACGTTTTGTTGACCAGTACATTCTGATTTCAGTCGTTTGAATTACATCTTGATATACAACAAGCACAAAGAAAGGCAGCACGTAAATCACTTTCTATTTCACATGCTTTACGCACCTGCATTTAGCTTGCTATGCCACCGCATATGCTGTGTGAACTGCATTGGCGACCTCTGTCACCAGTGCTATTCACTGGATGAATATGTGCTGGGACGGCTCGTGGTGGATGACTTTCTGTTTTAGAGTTAAAACTTACAAGGGTTAAAGACTAACGGCAAGAATATTTATTCAAAAACAAAAACTAAAAATATTTTAGTAAATTATTATTTTATTTCAGTTAGTCTTTCCAGCTACTCTAATAGTTTCATTTAGTTTTAGTTTTTCATTTCGGTTTTGTTAATTATTTTATTTCAGTTTACGAAAATGTTTTTTTAATAATAGTTTCAGTTTTGATTTTAGTTTTCGTTAACTATAATAACCTTGGTTCTTCTACATTCAAAAGCTATGTTCTTTTTCTTTTTTTTTTGTTCTTTCTTAATACATTCGCAATTCTATTAGAATGGTGATATTTGGCCCAAATGCCCTAGTTATTACTTATATTAATGTAAAGTTAGTCCTGGAGCTATTTACCACAGGTTTTTTAAATATATTCTTCTGTTGCTGTCTGGACATTTACCCAAGGTTTCATCATCTTATCTAGAAAAATTAGCATGCACAATCAATGCACATCCCCTCCACACATAATATACGTGAGTCCTTTTCTGCCAAATTAACTGAAAGTCGCTTGTTTGCATTGCGTTCAATGCTCGCTCCATTTCAAGTGCCGATGACTTTACCTCTATCTTGGGTCCAAACAGTGGCAGCGAAGTGCATGGTTTCTGTCTAAATCTCAATGAAATGATTACTTACAGCCTTGGAGAGAGCACTTGTACTCGTTCTTGACATCAAAGTCAATGTGAGTGTTCTTAGTCAACAGTCATTTTACTGCATTAACTGAATGAATCACATTGGATGCCAAGACTTTTGACTGGAAAATTTCTCTAGTCAACTGTTCAAATAGGAAGAGGAGTGTGTTTATGTCCTCAATCAAGCCCCACTGATTAGATGTTAGATTTACAGATAACTCAAAATCAGTGGCATAAACCCCCAAAAGTGCTCTGCTGATCCAGCAAGCATTGCAGCATAAAGAATGTGCTACTCCATAAATACCAGTGGTACTCAAAGTGCTTTGACCCAAGGACCACTTTACTAAACTCAAAGCTAACAGCAGACCAATTAAGCCTGACAGTTAAATTTTACTGCAATTCCACATTGCTTTCCACACATTTACTGTATTAAAGATATGTACTTGTATGCAAAAAACACTAAAGAATCAAATCCAGTGTTGCTGGATTGGAATTTCAAAAAGTCCCAGATTTCAGACAATGAAATTGTACTTAAGCATACTTAATAAACATCTCTCTCAAGAGGAAGTCATAGGTATTATTAAGGAAAGTCGCTATAAAAATCAAACCAACATCTTGCCTGTTATCTGGTCTGTTGCCGTTTACTGCTATTAGCTAAACACATTTGAACACGACTCGCACCAAAGTGTTTTAATAACACGTTATAAAGTCAGTGTGTTGGTGGGCCTCAGTGAAATGCTTTTTGCAGGCCTCTTCTCTGTGACTCATTCACTGTACAGTTTATAAGACAACAGCGTCTGACATTACTGATCTCACTCTTAGGGTCATTATTCATCAATAAATATTTATCTGGAAGGAAACATTAATTTATTTATTTGGATATCCTGCAGGGACATATGCAAAGTAAAAAGCTCCGTGGGCTCATATCATGGCGTTTATGCCTTTGTGAGTAGATAATTTTGCTTTCTGTTATTTTCCAATTGTCACAATAACTCTATATAAAAAATCCGAAGCCTAAAAGTGCAGCGATTTTGTGCAACAATTTTATGTGACATTTTTATGTCACGCATTAAATTGGGCTTATTTCAAAACCTACATATATATGTTTGGTATCATTCTTTTCAGAATTTATCGAACTTTAATGTGATGTTGCTAGATTTTCAGATTCTTATTCTGTTTTTAAATTATAAACTAAAATATAAAGAAAGTCGTGGTTTTTAATATCAAGAAAATCATGTTTTTTATTTTTGATCGCGTAAACTTTCTTTCACAGGAACAAACTTTAAAAAAAAAAAAAAAAACTATTCATAACACCAATGTTTGTATTTAGGTGATTTAGTTAGCTGAAGGGGCGGCATGGTGGCGCAGTGGGTAGCGCTGCAGCCTCGCAGTTAGGAGACCCGGGTTCGCTTCCCGGGTCCACCCTGCGTGGAGTTTGCATGTTCTCCCTGTGTCTGCGTGGGTTTCCTCCGGGCGCTCCGGTTTCCTCCCACAGTCCAAAGACGTGCAGGTTAGGTGGATTGGCGATTCTAAATTGGCCCTAGTGTGTGCTTGGTGTGTGGGTGTGTGTCCTGCGGTGGGTTGGCACCCTGCCCGGGATTGGTTCCTGCCTTGTGCCCTGTGTTGGCTGGGATTGGCTCCAGCAGACCCCCGTGACCCTGTGTTCGGATTCAGCGGGTTGGAAAATGGATGGATGGATAGTTAACTAAAGAGCGGCATGGTGGTGCAGTGGGTAGCACTGCTGCCTCACAGTTAGGAGACCTGGGTTCGCTTCCCAGGTCCTCCCTGCGTGCAGTTTACATGTTCTCCTTGTGTCTGCGTGGGTTTCCTCCCACAGTCCAAAGACATGCAGGTTAGCTGCATTGGCGATCCTAAATTGTGCATGTGTGTGTGTGGGCTGGTGCCCTGCCCGGGGTTTGTTTCCTGCTGCACCCTGTGCTGGCTGGGATTGGCTCCAGCAGACTCCTGTGTTAGGATATAGCGGGTTGGATAATGGATAGTTAGCTAAAGGTCGAGTTATGATGACCCATTGCATACCACTTTAGTTTTCATGTAATTTTTCCTGTTATTTAAATAAAAAAAACTTTTTTTTTAAAAATTACTCATCTATATGAATGTCAGTTAAAACGAATGGATCATTTATTTAGTCTCTTATAAATACTCATCGAGCATAGTGGACCTTAGTTTAACAGGAATACTCCAAGAGAGTAAATATTTTATTCTCATTTTATTATATTTACTCTGTTAAATAATATTTTTTTTTTTTACATATTTATAGAATTTTGTGATTCTGACTCCAATTAATAATATTTTTTCTTTTGTACATTTACAGATTTTACTAATATTCTGGCCGCAACGAAGGCGCCAGGGGGCTCAGCACCCCTAGCTGTTCTATAAAATTGTAATTTTAATAAATAGGATGTAATTGCCACATCTTTCATCTCATTCTTTTCATGTATAAATAAATTAGAAGGATAAAATACTCATTCAAAATTAAATTACTTGTGGCAAATTCACTTGCATACATTAAAAATAGGCAAGATTAAAGACAAATTACAATCTCATTAGCTAAAATGTACATTTAACAGACATGGACACTCAACTGGATTGATTCTGAGAATGTGAAGTTTAATTTAAATCACTTAACAGTTACAAGTTTGTGAACTGTTGGGAATCCCCTGCATTTCTGCTTCGATTCCTCCTGACAACGTGGTCTGATTGTATAGATAATTGAATTGTTAAAATTGGGAATTTACACGCACTAGAAAAGTATTTTACACACTTGACACAAGTAGATATAATATTTCACTAAGCATTAAGATGTTAAGAGGTAGAATTAAAAAGGCCTATGCTACATATATTTTAATTATTTAGTACCAGTAATGGCGTACTGCACGTTATACACTTGACTTGAGCATTCCTAGTTTTCCTCCTCTTTCTCTGTACGTTTTCCATTTGTTTGCTCAGAGGTTGACGCGCTTGCTCCTTCCTGAGCAGCTCTTCTTTTCTCCACCCTAGCGGCCCACTGCTTCTGCTCTTCCGTTGGGATGTTTTCGCATTAAAACTGATTGTCAGTTTTTCTGTTGCAATTACTTAGTACGCTTTCTTTAATTTTTCACTTAAGCTGGCACTTAAGTCTTCAATCTGCCTCAAGAATTATTTAAGATATGAACAGGTAGGGCAAGTGACAGCAAAGGTGATAGAGATGAGAATGGCGCCCGTACACATGTGCCGCACAACCCCCCTCTTGCCTCCCTACAATAAAATAAAAGAAAAAGAAAAAGATTAATAACTTTGGAGGTCAATCATCACCCTGATTGCAGATAGTAGATGTCACATAGTATATGTGTAGTATATGTGTACCAAATTTCAGATCAATAGTTCACACGTTTTACGAGCTACTGGTGATTTAAAATCCTGGACAGACAAACGGACAACCACAGTAGCATCTATATATATAATTCACTAAGACTATGGCAAGCAAGATGCACGCAAGACAGAGCCACGGCCACCAAAAATTCACTAAGCAGCCGACCATGGCACACAAGACAGAGACCATGGGATACGCACGACAGAGCCACGCCTGCCAACTCACACAGCCCCGCCAACCAACTCTAAGACCATGGGATACGCACGACAGAGCCCCGCTCGCCAACTCTAACCCTCCTCCCGCGTCATGGGATATGCACGACAGAGCCCCGCCCGCCAACTCTAACTCTCCTCCCGAGTTCACCCTCGCTCTCGAGGCATGCACACTGCCTGCTCATGTGCCAGCACGCAACTCCTCACCAAACACCGCCTCAGACACTTTCGTCTCTGCTACAGTCCACATGCACCTCTGAGCCACGTTGACTTTTCATTGTTCTTTTCGGTTCCGGCTGCTTTTCTATATATAATCCACCAAGTCGCCCAACCATGGGATACGCACGCATGCAAGACAGAGCCCCGCCCGCCATCTCTAACCCTCCTCCCGCGTCCATTACTTTCACATTGTTTTCCTTTTATTTCTGATTCCGTTCAACAACTATATGGTGACATAGACTTCTCAACTGTGACTCCGGAACAACTCAGTACGCGAGCTATATTAAGTGTCACCAACAAAGACTCGCTACACCTTAATGAACAAGTACTGAAACTTATCCCTACCGACGAAGTAACTTTCACCAGTGTTGACTCCATCGTCACAGGCGACCCCGCAGATCAAGTTTCATTCCCTGAAGAATTTCTCAACAGTCTTACTCCCACTGGCTTGCCTCCGCATAAAACTCAAAATTAAAATTGGTTCAGTCGTCATGCTTCTCAGAAACCTCATGCCAGCAAGAATGGCACTAGACGGACTGTTACCAGCATTCACCGCAATGTACTAGAGTGTAAAACTATCGCAGCTCCTACATCACAAACTGTCCTTATTCCCCGGATATCCCTGACCCCATCAGATTCAAATTTGCCTTTTACTTTTACATGCAGACAATTTCCTGTTAGATTTGCCTTCGCAATGACACTTAATAAGGCACAGGGACAAACTTTCAAAAAGATATGCCTTTATCTGCCAAAACCAGTTTTCAGTCATGGACAATTGTATGTTGCTCTCTCCAGAGTTCCATCTTTTCATTCACTCACAGTTGTATCCTTAAATCCACCCCATTTGGACAACTGTGTCTTTCAGGAAGTGTTCACCCATCAGTAAATAATTATGTGGCATATGCTACGCCATGGGTTGGCTAGTATTATATAAGAAGATGATCCTGAAACCAACAGTTTTTCATAAGCCATAGGTAAGACGTGCTAGAAAGCCATAGAATGGGCCCCTCGCTTAGAGAAGGGAATGTGAACTCTTTGGTTGTAAATAAGCGCTGAGACAGTAGGGTGAGAGAATAGCCCTTATCAAACGGATAAGATGGACAGAGCGGGGTCTGACACCCCCTCAACTTAGAATTATTGGTGGAATTAATTAGAGGCAGAACTAGAGCAATGGAATGCTAGATGTCAGATGAGGAAGAATAATGGCTTAAATGATAAGAATTTTATCATTTATCATAAAAGAAAAAAGGTGCCATACAATAAAGCTTAATTCTGCTGTCTCCGAGAGCCTTCTTTGGGGCTAAGGGTGCCTGTGTCGGCCTGCTTCAACAATCGTCAGTTATGTTACAATAAAATACAAACACAATCAACTGGACTGTCATTGCTGAACAAGTCATTTAAACATTTACACTCCAGTCTGTGAGCCTTCTGATCTTTTATGCTAATGAACTTCATAAAAGCTCAGTGGAGTCAGGACTTCAACCAATCACATGAGACTGAAGGTGTGGCTTGGAGGTAACAAAGTCCTATTTAAGAAAAAAAAAAAGGATTCAAAGTTTAGGTACTGGCAGTGGCCTTGTCTCAAAAAGATCCATTCATATTAGTGGACCTAAGAGGAAAAACTAGAGAGATGCACAAAATACTGGGAGCCCATCAATCCATCATGTTGCACGAGTGTGCATAGGGAGCATCTACTGTGGAAAGTTACCAGTGCCTGGCACCTTAGAAAACGTGGCCACTAACACCTTCTCCTAAGTTTCCCCAGAGGACATGTCCCGAGACAGATGGTGATGACACTTCAAGTTTCGGCTGAAGATCTCGCCCCTTCCGCACCGGTGGCTATTTAAAAAACGATGGCATGGGAAGTCGTCATTCACTTGGGAACCTGCTTCCAAAGAGTATGGAACTCCACAGAAGAGAACTCTTGCCTGACTGAACACTGGCAAGAAAAAGGCTGCTCTGGACACAAGAGCTCACAATTTCTTCATTAAAATCCTTTTCTTTTCATTTTATTAAACTGGGAACCCGGTAGGTCCCCAACTCTTTACAATCTCTTGATTCTTCTCTTTATAACAGAATGAGAAACTGAAGAATTTCACTGCTTCAATGGGTATCATAAATGTTGTAAAAGTACAGAAGTTAAAAGCAAACAACCCGCAGAAATCATTGGAACTTGACAAAGTCTTTGCTCACGTGTCCATTAGAAGGAATACAGTAATCCCTTGCTATATCGCGCTTCGCCTTTCGCGGCTTCACTCCATCGCAGATTTTATATGTAAGCATATTTAAATATATAGCGCGGATTTTTCGCTGCTTCGTGGGTTTCTGCGGACAATAGGTCTTTTAATTTCTGATACATGCTTCCTCAGTTGGTTTGCCCAGTTGATTTCATACAAGGGACGCTATTGGCAGATGGCTGAGAAGCTACCCAACTTACTTTCTCTCTCTCTCTTGCGCTGACGTAGGGGGGTGTGAGCAGGGGGGCTGTTCGCACACCTAGACGATAGGGACGCTCGTCTAAAAATGCTGAAAGATTATCTTCACGTTGCAATCTTTTGTGCAGCTGCTTCTTGAAACGACATGCTGCACAGTGCTTCGCATACTTAAAAGCTCGAAGGGCACGTATTGATTTTTGCTTGAAAAACAAACTCTGACTCTCTCTCTGTCTCTCTCTCTTTGTCTGCTCCTGACGGAGGGGGTGTGAGCTGCCGCCTTCAACAGCTTTGTGCCGCGGTGCTTCGCATACTTAAAAGCCAAACAGACCTATTGATTTGTTTGCTAGAGATTGTTTTCTCTATCTATGTGACATTCTGTGCTCCTGACACGCACTCCTTTGAAGAGGAAGATATGTTTGCATTCTTTTAATTGTGAGACGGAACTGTGATCTCTGTCTTGTCATGGAGCACAGTTTAAACTTTTGAAAAAGAGACAAATGTTTGTTTGCAGTGTTTGAATAACGTTCCTGTCTCTCTACAACCTCCTGTGTTTCTGCGCAAATCTGTGACCCAAGCATGACAATATAAAAATAACCATATAAACATATGGTTTCTACTTCGCGGATTTTCTTATTTCGCGGGTGGCTCTGGAACGCAACCCCCGCGATGGAGGAGGGATTACTGTACACAAGAATGGTTCTCCTGGAATTACAAACCCAAGAAAAACACTGTTCTCTAAACAAACATCACTGCACATCTCAAGCTTGCAAACGACCACCTGGATGCTCCTCCCTTTGGAAGAAATATGTAACACTAAGGTCATATCGAAGGGAGGACCTTGGTTTGGGGCCACTTTGCTTCTTTAGGGCATGGACTGTCTGTTGTCATCAGGGGAACACTGAATGCAAAATGTTATCAAGATACCTGACATGCGAATGTCAGGGTAGCAGAAGCTTCACAGATGTTGGGTGATGAAACAGGGCAATGAATCGAACGAAACACAGGAAGAAATCAACAATTTAGAGGATTAACATAAGGAAACAGTTGCTCTGGAATGGCCAATCAGAGTCCAGACCTGAACAGAAATGGAGATGCTGTTGCCTGATCTAAAGAGAGCTGGACATGTAAGAAATCCCAGTAATACCAACGGACTGAAAAAGCTAAAGGCTGATCAGCAGCTACAGGAAATTCCTTGGAGGAGGTTATTGAAGCTAAAGGAGGATCAACCTGTTAGTAAAGACAGGAGGTCAGAGACTGGACTATAAATGTTTAATCGATGTATTCTGAACTGACAAGAAAATGTCCAAATGTTTGTGTGTTACTAGTTTAAGACGAGTGTGCTTGCCTGTTATCTGAAGGTCAGACCACAACATTAAGAGGTAATACTGCAGAAATCTAAGGAACTCCAAAGGACTGACCAAGCGCTTTCTTGCACCAATACTTTTCCATAGTAAAAACCGGCAATTTTGTACTTGCTTGGAACATCTGCACAAAGTTACAATTTTCACTACATTTCTAACCTTTTCAAAAAACAAAAAGCATCAGACTTTCCCTTTCAGGTCCATACCTTCAACTCTAAAACTTACACATAATTGTTATTTTATACTTACTTTTACCAGACTGATTTGTAGGTGGTGGCTGATCTTCTTGAGCTCTAACAGTTGTATTTTCCTCAATTTCCTCTGTGTCAGACTGTAAGGATTCAGACTTCACGCTGACAGATGAGTGGTGTCTGCTTTGAGAAGAGACTACAGCGGACATCGGTTCATCTTGACACCCATCATGAGGGTCTTCTTCCTTGACATTCTCCACAGTTTTATTTTTGTGTGTCTCAATGTTGACGGACTTCTCTTCAGTCTCTTCTTTAATGCTCACTGACCCCACTTCACACTCCTCATCCTTAATGTCCACACTCTCCTGTTTAGGGGGGACAGACTCCCATTCACAGTCTTCCTCCTTAACATTTATGGCATTTATTTCTAGGATATTTTCACCAGCCTCGCATGTCTCCGTGTTCACATCCATCTGGACGTTACAGTATTACGCAGCTTTTTCTCTGTCTCTGTGGAAAGAAGAGGATTGGATTCCAATTAAAACGCCATCATTCAGATAAAGAGACATTTGAATTTCATTTTAAAACATTCTCTTATTTAAGCTTTATGTCAAGTTTGACAGTAGGTTAAAAGTAACACATTACCATTGATATCAAATTATCGGGTACTAGCCGTCCCCCGCGGCTCTGCCCGCGTAGTAGTGAAATAAAAATCAATAAACAAACAGGTATCACTAGATAAGCAGAGGTAAGGTACACAGGCTCGAACGGAGGCTGGCGCGTGAGTGAGGAGGGCCCTGCCCGGCTCCCCACTCCCCTCAGCCTGCAGCCTCTGTTTCGGATTAGCGTGAATATATCGCTCCTGCAAGAGAACTATATTTCTCAGCGCAATGAGAGAAGTCGCAAAATCAATCTGAATGTTCAAGAAAATTCTAGAGAAAAAAAATCTAAATCCGTGAAGTAGTTCTCTCGTGAAAAGCAGACAGACATACAGATGTTGGATTTTATATATACAGAGATAAAATTATTAAAGTGTGGAGTGAAGGTCCAACATGCTGGAAGATGATTTCCCTACTCTCACAGATGTAGGCCAGCAGTTTTCAACGCTTGGATTGTTGGGGTCCCAGTATTGTGTTATCAGTTTTGATTATGAATGTTTATACAAGCAGAGTATCAGAACTGTTAGGAAACAAGTGCATGTCAGAAAGGAAACGATGTAAGAGGAACGTAACTTTGCTGAACTTCAGAAGATGACAAGCGAGTGAACTTAATGGGTTTTCTAGCTTATGCTGACATGTGTATTTTATGATGCTTACCTTAAGTTAGACAAAGGGCCTTTCACTGGCAACTGTCTAACGCCAAATCATAAAATTGTCATCGGCCACCCTTCAACCTGCTGAGCTGATCGTAATGTTTGATTGTAGCAACAGATTTTATAAAACCCTTTGTTCCCCTTTTAAGTTTCAAAGTGCTTTGCTCTGTGGACTATGAATTTTGCTTCTAAAGAATTATTAGGGTGTGGTACCATGTTAGCCATTATGAATGTAGTGAGAAGTCCAGTAAAACGACCCCTTTTATTGGCTCACTAAAAAGATTACAATATGCAAGCTTTCGAGGCAACTTAGGCCCCTTCCTCAGACAATCTTGCTAAGTTGCCTCGAAAGCTTGCATATTGTAATCTTTTTTTAGTTAGCCAATAAAAGGCTTCTAAAGATGTATACAGCTGAATGACCTGACTTGAGCTCCTCGGACTTCCGTCGTTGCACTGCCATTACAGAGACAATGCTTAAAAGTTGAAGTGACGTAGAGTAGTGCAGTTACGGCACGTCAACTTATTAAATTATTTAAATTCGTCAGTTGGTGCGCCACATGTTGACACTTAGGGTTTTTACCATCATTCAAGAGATCAGCACGGCAGCACCAAGTTGATCTGCAAGTCCTACATGTAAAACACTGTGGACTTCTAAAGTATGGCAGTACTTTACACAAAAGCCAAATAATACCGTGCTCTGTACACTCTGCAAATCACAGCAGCCACAACAGCTATGCAGCAGCATCTAAGATGGAAGCATCCTAGAGTGGTGTATGAAGATGCAGCCAGTTCTAATTACTTTTGTAAGTTCTGATTGGTAAATCACTGCATTCTACAGGCATGTATTTTCCTAAGCACTGAACCGTCACCATGGCAACAATGCAGCAGTAGGCTAGAGCTGACTAACAGGACTCCCCCCCCACGTAGGATGCATAAAATTATTTTTTAAAAAAAATGGTCTAACAGTAATGTACGGTGTGACAGAAATAGCATATGGTTAGCTAGTGATTATCATGAGGTTAATACTATGTTACTTTACTCTCTCTTTATTTAGTTATCACTTTCTCGTATACGAAGTATAGGGAAAGTATTGCAATCGTCCAAAGAGTCAATGTCAAGATTTTGTTAAATCTTGACGTTTTAGACCTCCCTGACTTTCTCTTATATGAACAACTTTATAAGAAATTAGTTGAAGGCAGACATTGCAAAGTCCCCTCAACAAAGCAAATGCCTGAGAACTGTGCAAACCGTTTACATAATTCTGACTTTTTTTTTTTTTCATTTTGGTAAATGATTCTCTGTAAAATGCATTTATCCAAAACTGTATCAGTTACACTAGATCTTGTCATTTAAAATGTCCCAAGTGTCACTGGCACAAACGTCTACACTCGTGTGTAAAATAATAGCACCGGCAAGTTAATTAGAGGCCGACTATGTACAAAACAAATTATTCATGGCATCAATGTACAGGTCAGTCCTTTTAAATGAACCTGACATGAGTCACTAGTCATATTATGCAATCAGCCATTTTGATGAAGGCAAACTAAACAGCAGGAGTGACATTGGGCTATTGCACCACAGACAGAAGCTGCAGCTTTCTTTTTCGTTTTTTTGGATTTTAAATGTGCAGTTAATGTTTGCATATAAATGTCTATTCTATTCATCCATCCATTATCCAACCTGCTATATCCTAACACAGGGTCACGGGTGTCTGCTGGAGCCAATCCCAGCCAACACAGAGCACAAGGCAGGAACAAATCCCCAGGCAGGGCGCATATACACCAAGAACACACTAGGAACAGTTTAGGATTGCCAATGCACCTAACCTACATGTCTTTAGACTGTGGGAGGAAACCGGAGCACCCGGAGAAAACCCACGCAGACACGGAGAGAACAAACAAACTCCACGCAGGGAGGACACGGGAAGCGAACCCAGGTCTAGGAATTATGAAATATCAATTGCTGCTAAATGCACTTCATATTGCAGCTGAATACTGAATTTTAAGTGTATCAAGTATAACATTCACAAACTAATATGCTTATATTTTTTTACTGTAAATAATGACATTCATTATACAATGCACAAATTCGCCCTGACGTACTTTGGCACCTCTCTACTACTGATTGGGACGTGGTCTGTCTAGCTGTTTTAATAGCTGATGCATTTCTTTTTGTGTTATTATAGATTACTTCTTGACCAACTAGTAAAAAGATCGCCACTGTTTCTAATACATATTCGTCTGTTTTATGAAAATTTAATGAAACTCTATACTTTTCCAGGCTTTCCCACAATACATCATGCATCCCATCCGTTTCCCACTCAAGTCACAGGTAATCTGCGGATTTTGAGCTCTCCTCTATGTTTTCTGAGCTCAGGCAGATGTTATCAATGATTGGTTCTCAAGACTGCCTACACCATAATCGTGCGCTACCCGAGTCCGTCTACACGTTCGTGGAGCCGACTGAGCCTCGAGGGGATTTATTCAAGCGAGACGTACTGAGCCAAGTCTCCTTTTCATAAGTGCGCTTCATTGAATAGCTCTCAGCTATTATACTCCGCAGTCCGAAAATGTTCCGAAAGATGATATCGTCGATTCTGCTTTAATGGAGCGGCCGCGCGTGCACGTTACAGCCGGGCAGAGGTGAGCGAGCACGAAGATATCAGAAACAGTTATAATCACAGCAAAACGCAGTAAGTTATTCTATGAGAAACAAATAAATGAACGGTGAGGACAATCGAGCTGTTAAGCCACACAAACATTATAGAAACGACGATTAGCCACGGCGTGCTGCTCAGGGACTACAATCAGAATGTCTAATAACAATGGTAACCCCCAGTGCACGCTCGCTCGCTCGCTCTTATACAGTATTTAAATTTAACTACGTACCCTTTTCCGGCGGGGATTTGTTTCTCCTGTGTCTGCGTACATGAAATTAAACTGCATTCGAAATGCCAGATGTGGCAGAATTCAATTTACAGTTGGAGCGCACTGTCACACGCCAACTTTAGTTTTCGTCGCCATTGATGACGTCACAAGCGAAGCTTGTCAGGTGTCGCCTGCCGTTTACGCGCACGCGCGTTCGTGTTCTCGAGGCTTGCCACATAGCTACGTCATTCAGGGCGACATAAGCTGAAGCTACGCTGTTGTGTCACATTGTGCGGTACACGAGACGGGTAGCGATTGTTGATTGAGTGATGCAGGAGACTGAATTAGTTTTGAAAGGAAACCATTAACGACATACAGAGGTTTTCGGGACGTCACTTTACAAGGACGCGAGTTTTCATCACCCCACTCAGAGCACCTGAGAAAGTTGAATCAGAGGTAAGCAGCCTGTTCGTGTCTATCAACCCACCCCCGACCTTTGCTCGAGAGACTTTCCATCTGGCCGGGTGGTCTGTACTATTTATAGGTGTGTCGTGCTCACTTCACATGTTTTAATGCCATTTCTCCTTCCCGTCTTCTCCTCCTGTCCATGTATACAGTATTCATGCCCATATCTTCCTTCAGCCGTTTTCTTTTCCAATCGCCAGACTCGAGGAGGCGTTAATTCCACACACTTTTCTTTCTGTTTCATCAGTCCGCGGTGTTGGTGACCGGTCGGCATTTGAAAGAGCTAAGAAAAGTCAGTCGAGCTTTAACACTTAGAAAACGAACTGAATAAACTGGAGACTGCGACCGCTGAGAAAAGTCGAAGTGCATGCGACCTGAGAGCGAAAACAAATGTGTAAAATATGAGAAAAGGGTAGTGCTGTCGTGTCGTTATTCCCGCCTGTAGAAGTATAAATTGAATGTTATTAACTGTAAAAGCCTGGCATCAATTATCACTATGTGCGTTTTTATATACACGGCTTAATATTCTAAAATCTGCCTATTTCAGTGCAGTCCGCATATATTTACATGCACTGCACGAATGTTATTTCTTTTAATCTCTATCATATGTGAAAAAATCACGTTTTGGTGCTAAAGCTCAAAGCCAGTAATGCCTGTAGATGAGCATTGGAGAGGGTAGTAGAGATTTTTGGTTGGAGTTACTGTTTTACAGTTCCAGCAGAATTATTTCTATTTTTATGATCTATATGCAGTTTCCATGTGTGCACTGTATGAGTTTTTTTTTTTTTTTTTGGCTCCTTTCTTCTTTCTAAAGATTTTCAGGCTTGTTGTGGTTCTGGAAACAAATGCAGGTGTATCCTATGATGGCCCAGTTTCGGTTTTGGCACTGCACAGTTACTCCGGTTTTCTTTTCATATCCTAATTACTTCAGCCTGTGTTTGCTTTGTACTAGACATGGTGGTGAGGTGGAAGCTATGGAGGCTGCTTACTACATGTAGCTTTGTGGTGCTGAGCTCAGCAAGAGTGTGTGGATAACCCCAGTGTGCCACTAGGAACTCTTAGGTGAACACCATAGACTTGCCTGACATCCCTCTTCTACCCAAGGCTCTGTCTGATTTAATTAGTCTATCCATGAGGGTCAATAATTAGTTGTTCTTTGTCTGGCACCTCCCCTTGGTCAATGAGGAGCACAAACCTCTAATCTAGGGCTATTCAATTACAAATTCAGTTGGGCCAGATTTTCAAATCAAGAAATTTAGCTGGGCCAAATATTTTCAATGGCTGGTAAGCAGCAGGTAATGACAAAGTTTAAACCAAACACAAATGAATGTATTGAAAAACAAGGGTACTCGTGTGTTATAAACCCTACTCATTTTCTGCATTAATTTATTTACAAAACCAAAAGAAGAATACGTAAAATGGGCCACCGTGCCGGCCAGAATCTGAAGTAGTAACAATAACTTTCTTCAACTTTTGAAATTAAAAAAAAAAAAAAAAAAAAGACAGTTTTGGTCATACACTATATGGACAAAAGAATTTGGATGCCTGACCATTTCACAAAGAGGGACTTTAATGATATTGCTTTCAAATACATATACTGTAATATGGAGCTGGCTGCCACTTTGCAGCTCTAACAGCTTCCATTCTTCTTAGAAGGTGTTCCACAAGATGCTGGAGTGTTTCTGTGGGAATTTGTGCCCATTCATTCTGTTGAGCATTTATGAGGTCAGGCACTGATGTTGGATGAGAAGGCCTGACTGACAGTCTCTGTTCCAGTTCATCCCAAAAGGTGTTCGATGGGGTTGAGGTCAGGATTCTGTGTGGGCAAGTTAAGTTCTTCCACACTGAACTCATTCAGCCATGTCTTTATGGACCTTGCTTTGTGCACTCTGGCACAGTCCTACTGGAATAGAACAGGGCCTTCCCCAAACTGTCTCCACAAAGTTAGAAGCATAGCATTGTCCAAAATGTCTTGGTATACTGAAACATTAAGGTTGCCTTTCACTGGACTTAAGAGGCCGAGCCCAAACCCAGAGAAACAGCCTCACACCATTATCCTTCCTCCACCAAACTTTAAAGTTGGCACAATGCAATCAGGCAGATAACATTCTCCCAGCATCTGCCAAACCCAAACTGGACCATCTGACTGCCAAACAGAGAAGGGTGACTCCTCACTCCATTGCTCCACAGTCCAGCGGTGGTGTGCTTTACACCACTCCATCCGATGAATGATGTTGGGCTTGGTGATGTGAGGCTTGCATGCAGCTGCTCGGCCATTGAAACCCATTCCATGAAGTTTTTGTCCTTACATTAATGCCAGTGGAAGTTTGGAAATCTTCAGCTGTGGAATCAGCAGAGCGTTGGCGACGTTTACGCACCTTAGCAGTCGTTGATCCCACTCTGTGACTTTACATGGTCTTGTGCTTCATGGCTGAGTTGCTGTTGTACCAAAAAGCTTCCACATTCCAATATTACCACTTACAGTTGACCATGGAACATCCAGCAAGAATGAAATTTCACAAACCATCTTATTACAAAGTACCATCCTATTACAGTACCACACCAGAACTCACTGAGTTCTTCAGAAGAACCCATTTAGTTTCATAAATGTTTGTAAATGGAGACAGCGTGGCTAGGTGCTTGATTTTATACACCTGTGGCAGCGGGTCTGATTGAAATACCTGAAGTCAATAATTAAGAGGTGTGTCCCAATACTTTTGTCCATGTAGTGTAGCTGAACTAGGCACATCTCAAAGTGCATAAGACAAAATAGTACATACGTATTAGCAGTAACATTTTTTTTCTCTTTTTAAATAAAATAAATATTGACCCAGGTACATCACAAAGTTCATTTAACAGAATTAAAAAGAACTCTCAATGCTATCGGTGCACAAACCCATAAATAGTGATAACAGTAACTAAGGCACATGAATGCAATGTCTACTGCACACTGAGGGAACTTGGGTTCATTTTAAATCGCCGCATGTGTGATCAGGCTTGGCTTTGTTACACATCCCATATTATGTGGATATTGTCACATGTCTCTACTGCATGGGCTGTGTGGGAGGAGTCTTGGGGGTAAAGCACTTTTTGAGGGCTCAGGGTTCCTCCCTAGAGAGAGCTGAGTCACAGGGATAATTAACAGTGTTTCTGGGCAAATAAAAGGGGGAGGATGAGGTTGACGAGAACAAGCATTGGAGCATCAAGGTGAGAAGGGAGCGAATGGTTAAAGGGCAAGAAAGAAGCAGAATGGCCGTAGTAGGCGATCTGATTCTGTTATTTTGGAAATGTCTCCATGACCCAGACAACGGGCAGCGGTAGGGCACCATCTATATTATGGCACACCAAATCAAAATGTCAATCAGCATCTTGAAGACTTCCCCAGAGAAGCGGCTCCTGTGCATCTCATTCGAGAGGTCATCATAATATGTAGTTGGCTACAGTTACCCTGCTGACTTTCTTAGTGGAAAGAGTGGCATTTTTTTTGTTCTGAACGAGAGCAGTGACCTTTGGCTCATAAGATGTCCATGCAATTCGAAGGCATTGGTGAATGTTACTGTCAGTCAGGTTACGACTTAAGCCTCTTTTTATTGAATTGATCCGTGAAAAGCTTGATTCACATGTGTATGCTGATCCAAACATATTGAGCACGATGACTGCTACTTTCATAACGTTAGGGAACTGTTGTATGTTGACTTCAGAGACCCATTACTGCAAAGCTCTTGGGCCAAGGTTATGGATGACTTTGTGTCAACAAATTCAAGTATGAACTTCCCCTTGTCAATGGAGGGGACCACTTCCTTTGCTCTGGCAGATAAGTCCACTTTTGAAATAGTGAATGGGTCTCTGGCAAAACCCATCACCTCTGTAACAAGTTGCACAGTGTCACAATAATAGGCAAAAGACATTGGAAAAAGGTTTGGGGCAGCCAACCGTATATTGTGCCCTGGCTGCAAATGGGCAATTCGTGTTTTTAGTTGTTCACAGGTCTGAGTCCGGAACAGAACTAAGGCAGGTTGTTAAAAATGGCGGCTTTATTTGCCGAGACAGTAAGTGACATCATCAGGGTTGGTACCGGAAGTGGCATTATCGTAGGCGTTGGAACTGGAAGTGATGTCATCATAGGCACCTGATACAGAGGTGGTGATGTCATAGGCGCCGGATCTGGAAGTGACATCATCGTAGGCGCCGGATTAGAAAGTGACGCATTCATAGGCGCCAGATATGCAGGATTTCCCATGGATGGTCTGCAAAGGATTGAGAGAGAAAGTCAGTGCAGCTCGCCACCCCCTGGTCTTGTGTGACAACAGAACAAGTTCATACGATTGACTGGCAAAGTTCTCTTTCAGCCTCGCAGTGAAATCTGTCATCACATCCATGATTTGTGCTGGGGATAAGATAAATTTGCGGCATGTCAGAAAATGCAGCATTCGGCCTGTGATCAGGTCAGTCGCGATAAGGTCCACGTTAAACAGTGCATGCGTCAAACTGGTGTGTGTCTGTGGCACCAAATCCTAATCCTCGATAAGAAGGATGAGGCAGACCAGAATTAAGGTAGAAATATCTCAATTTAACTGCTGAACGTTGCAAAGGAAGGAATAGTTGCAATGGCTCTGTAGAACTAAATGTTTATTTGCAGACAAATATTTATGTGTGGTTTCTGAAACAGAACAAATACAGTAATGTAAAATAACTCGCAAAATAAAGGCAAAGAGAACGCTAAAACAGGTAATGCCCAAAAGGGTCAGTAGATGGCAGCAGAAATTAACAGAGCGCTATGACGTGCTGTCGTTGACAAAAGGCACTAAATAAAACTTACCAGATGTGTTAAGCGCTGTACAGACTCAAACAAATCACTACTTAAGCAGACTATTACCAAGTCTGTTTTCTTCAAGCACTTATATATTAATAAAGAAGCAACATTTCTGAATATACTTATACAGTTTTGAACGTTAAACTGAACACACTTTGACAAAAAGGATTGTCTGAACTTGTTAGTAAAACAACGTTACGAGCTTTATCATTACTTATAGAAAATTATTTCTAATAAAATAAGCAGCAAAGCGTAACTTACATCAAACTGACGCACACAAAGTCAACAAACAATTCAATAAATGCGGGTACGTGCAGACTCCTGAAAGTACAGCATGTCCCGCATATCAGATACAGAAACAACACGTGTGCACACTCGCGCATAACCTGTGAGCGTAATGACGCAACAGACTGCGTGCTCAGACTTTTGTATAGTCCAGTTTGACTTGGGATGTGTGCATCTGTTCCACAAGTTCAGTGACGGTTTGGTCTCTGCCTTGTGTGGTAGTAATGGCCGTCACCCCCCCATCCCCCCCGCTCCCCCCCCCCCCCCCAGGTGACCCAAAACCTCTAAGAGAAAACAGGCGGCAGGAGGAAGTTAAAGTCATAAACCATTTATTCTCTTTGAAGATGGAGCACTGCTATTACAGGACACTGTGACTAGACGCACACAGCATTCTGCTAATTGAGGTCTTTTTTTATACAAAAGTAACAGGTATAAAACTAGATCACTTACATCATGCAAAGTTTCTTATCATCATTGGCTGCTTCCAGTTGCTAGCTGAACAGAGGGAAAAATGAACAGTACTAAATTATAAGTAAGCACGGTCAACAAAAACACATAGGACAATAATGTCCAGCATCACGTGTGTGCTTTGCTGTTTTCAGCTCCTTTCTACCATTCTCATGCAGTAAATAAAACACATAGATTCCCGCTGACAGCCTACTTAGTCTCCTTGCATCCTGTCTCAGCTGCCCTAGCTTACCTGAAAACGCTTTTACATTGCATAGTAAACCTTGAAAAGTGTGCTTAATTACTTTAACCTCCTTAGTGTTGTATTTTTTTCCAAAAAAAAATTGTAAAAAGTGTTGCATTTTTTTTGGCACAAAAAAATACATTTTTATTAAATCTCCAAAGTTTAATAATGATACAAATAATAATAGTGTGAGAAAGAGAAAGGTTTGGAGCACATGCTGATACAGTGAATCGGCACACCCACCACATGACAAACCAACTCAGGATCCCAGATTAAGGCCCGAGTGCAGCCATGATAATAGTAATGATGAATAAAAAATAATATGAAATGAACATTAATAACAAAAATAATAATAACATTAATAGTAATACTACTAATGATGCCAAAACAGTATATAATCTCAAAATGAGTTCTCTGCATGTTAAATATTAACACACGTTGAAAGAAACAATCCATCGTCACAGTAGTGTTTTTTTTTTTTTTTTGTATTCCAGATTTATCAGTTTGTGAACAGCACACTGCACAGATTCGAGTTGGATTCTGTATTTTTTTTTTCTGTTGGAGGTATATAATCAATAAAATGTCTACCTAATAGACACTCCAGATTGATCTGCGATGTGCTGGGTTGACTGCGTCTTTTTAGCAGTAGTGTAGACAGTGGATGTATGGCAGTGATTTGTTCTACAGGCTGGCATTTAAAGTTTGCATAATTTACAGTTTCACCAGCTTTTTGTTTGTTTAAGATGAATATATTCCAAATGCACTGTTCCACCAGATGACTAAATATCTTTTTGTAGTATTTCTTTTGTTGCTTCCACATTAAATGGGGTAGAAAATCAATTCTTAATCTGCATAATCTACGCTGCCCATCGTGCCATTGTAGTCGACCGCAGCACAAGGCTTTCTAACCTGCTTGTTGCCTTTTGCCTGTCCAGTGACTGTAGATGCATTATGCACAGTGCTAAGAACACAAATGTCTTTCATGCCCTTCCATTTTAGCACACGCACTTTACCCTTTTGCCAAGCAACTAGTGCTCCTCACTGTAATTTATCTCTGCCAAAGTCTTCAGGTCTGCCACGGGACAAACTGTTCCATATGCATCAGTCTTTCTTTGCAGCAAGATGTCAAATAGCTCTGGCAAAGTATAAACATTGTCCATGGTTACACAGTAACCTTGATCCAGCAGAGCATCTATCAGAGTTGGCACCAATTATGTAGCAACGTATTTCTGATTGAACATTGCCCCTTTCCCTGTGTAGAGAACCAAATTCCAAATGTATCCCATTTTAGATTTCCAACGCTTGTAAAGCTGATGCCAAATCTTTTTGATGTGATGTACTGTATCCATGACAGTCTGCCCTTATAAGCAATGAAACTTTCGTTGATGCTGACATCACGGTCCGTAATGTAAACTCTCTGAAATTTTACTACAATCGCCTGATATATCTCCCATATTTTCTTCAGTCTGGGTGCTGGATGGGGATTCTCATCAAAGTCTCCAGTGTTGTTAAGGTGCAGATATTTCATAATTAGTGAAAACCTACACTTGCACATAATTTTTCCAAAGAATGGCAGCAATGACTGCACTTTTACATCCCGAATGGTTCTCGGTTCTAATGCTTGCACAAGACACATCTGTACAGTGACACTTGCGACTAACGCTTTTACCATGGTTTACGCAGCCCAAGTAACGTTTGGGTCTAATGCTAAGGAGGCTATGATATAAAATTCAAACTTCACAACAATTAAAATATCATAACAAGACAAATTAATTACCACACTTGCAATCCCACATTCAGGTTATTCCGGCGTTTGAATATCTGGTTCAGAAAGCAGACATGGACCATGAAGTTATTATCCAGTATGTGAGTCAGGTGTGTTTCTGCCGTTTTTTACTTGCTGCTGCGTGGGAAAGTTGTGTTCTCCTCTCTGAGATCACAGAAACTCTCCAGTGCTTTGCCTTTGGACAGCCACCCGACATCATTGTGCAAAAGCAGGTTGTGGTGCTCAGCAGACATTTCTGACAGCAGCATAAGCAGTATTGGATGCTTGATTTGGAGCAAATAAAATGAACTGTAGCCATTGTTGTTTTGAGCCCCCTGCTTAGTTTTGCGCACAACACCTTCTGATGCACAATGCAATGTAAGAATATCACCTGAGGTGCAACAACAGACCAACTTGCACACAAGTCACCAACATTTCCTGCCATGGATGGAGCCCCATCCGTCCCAAGCATGCACGCACGCTTCACATTCAGACTAGTGTCTTTGACAAAAGCTGAAATTTTCTCAAAGACCGTCTTGCCAATTGTGTACCCTTCTAACAGCAGTAAGCCGAGGAGTTCCTCTCGGAAGCATTTGCTCTCAACAAAAAACAGACATATGCACAATTGTGCAGTATCAGTTTTGTCTGTGAACTCCTCTGCTACTATAGACATGACGTCAGCTTTCTTCAGGTCTTCTAACAGCGTTTCAAACACATCTGTAGCAAACACTCACACTTCTGAAGTTGAACCCAAAAGAAATTCAAAGCACACGCACTACCAAAGCTTTTTAAGTTTCCAAACTGTCCAGTAATTGGATGAAGTAGCAAACCAAGGTCATTCTT
The DNA here is from genome assembly GCF_900747795.2 of Erpetoichthys calabaricus. Classification (NCBI taxonomy): domain Eukaryota; kingdom Metazoa; phylum Chordata; class Cladistia; order Polypteriformes; family Polypteridae; genus Erpetoichthys; species Erpetoichthys calabaricus. The sequence goes on along the minus strand of NC_041394.2, from coordinate 348,286,504 downwards.
CAGCTGTTTAGTAATGTCTTATGCTTTCGCTATTTAAGGATGATTTGCTTTATCACTCTGATTGTATTTTATTTTGCTACTTGCTGTCATCTACTTTCATGGAGAATTTTCATCATTTATTTAAATTACAGTACATGTTCATTCACACGTAAAAGAAAAATGTAATTGTTATCTGATACCATATACCGTATATACTGTACTCGCGTATAAGTTGGGTCTTGAAACCTGAAAAATTTATCATAAAATCAAAACCCAACTTATAAGCCCATTCAAAAGTGTGACACTTATTTATTTTACATCTTCTTACTTCCGCCAATCTCGCACCAGTTCCTTGGATGCATCGAATTTTGTTGCAGCAGTGCAGTTACCAATTTCTTTCGCCACTTCACAGACGTTTAATTTAAAACCAGCTTCATATTTTCTTCTGATCATGGATAAGGGGTGCTCTTACAATAAAGGTGTATGAGGATGGGAGATGCAAAAAACACAAAACAGTGCAAACGTCGCTTTGGGAATAGTTCAGGTATTACCATGTGGTCACGTAGGCACAATACATAGGAAAAAAAAGGCTGTGTGCTCCGTGGTGACTCCTTCAGGTCGGTGTTAGCATATCGTAATCTCTTGGACAAACAACGTGAGTTTTCCGCATTCAACTTATATGACTGACTTTGTAGAATACCGGAAATTATACAGTAAAATTAAGTCCCAACTTATCCATGAGTATATATGGTAGTATTGTTGCATTTACTTGTAAACTGCACACAAACACACACACATCAGTGACATCCTTTACATGTTTGTATAACTCTGTGATGGTCACTATGATTTTCTAATCTGTGGTGTGCTGGGATGGCAACATCACTTTGTGGGAGGCCCACTGAATCAACAAGCCGATGAAGAAGGCAGACTCAGTTATGGGACGCCTTCTGGTCCTGCTGGAGGTTGTAGTGGAGAAGAGAATGAAGACGAAGCTGAGTGTCATTATGAACAATGGTGCACTGCCAATAAATTATTCAGAAGTGTGTCAAGAGTCACTACTGGGGCGCCTTTATAATGTCTCGCTGAGACTCCTGACTTTGCTAAAAGATAAGAGCGCAGTCAAAGAGTTTTCTTCTTTTTTTTGTATATTCAGTGTTTGAGGGTGGCAGTTGTTTGTTGTATTTCTTGAGCTTCTGTATAAAACTAAATTTCCCCTTAGGACAAAATGTCTGTCGATCTGAGTGTAACTAAATAAGTAGTGTTTTGAATGCTTTACTTTATGCAGAAATCCATAGTGGATTGTTCTATTGGCGGTTAAGAGTGTGTGTTTTAGTCAAACTTGTGAAATTGTTTAGGTGGGGGGGCTTTGGATATGCTGGGATTGCATTATTATTTTCCCCAGTAAAGATAATGAAATGTAAGCTTCCTCTATCTGAAAATTTGCTTTGAGATGTTTTATGGCCCCTGCATGGAGTGTGGATGTTCTCCCCATGTCCGTGTGTTTTTCCTCCCTTAGTTCAAAGATGCGCAAGTTAGGTGGATTGTCATTGCTAAATTGGCCTGTGTGTGTGTGTATTCACCCTGTAATGGCTGAGCACCTTTTCCAGTTGTTGTTCTTGCCTTGCACTCAAAGATTGCTTGGATAGGCTCCAATTGCAATACAATTCTACCTTGGATATGTGGGTTAAAAAAATGGATGGATGGATGTTTTCTAGATCAGCTTATATTGACATAACAAATAACAGCTGTAATTTGTTTACACTAAGTTGTCATACACATTAAAGTGATGTTTTTTAAATTAAACTAATACATTAAGCAAATCCTGCAGCCTTTACTTTTAAACACTGCTGTTATCCATGGTGGTGCAATGAATGATGTCATAGGAGCTTGGATCAGATTATTTAGAAGTTTGTTTGCCACTGGCAGTTCATTGTCGAAATGTTTATGAGGTAAAGGGGGATTATCAGAGAAGGACTTGATGAGAAAATTTCCCTTTTACTGTATGCAGATGATATGGTACTGTATAAATGGGCATCTCAATAAATTAGAATATCATCAAGAACGTGGGGGTTGATTCTTTTCTAACTTAGTTTTGTTAACCTTGATTTGCTTGTATAGATTGTTGTTTGATTCTAATAAAATGTTAAAAAAAAAGTTTATGTTTGCAGTAGGGAAGTTTACAGTTCAACCAAAAAAAAACACTTTGAAACCTTTAATGGGAACAAGGGGTTTATAAAATCTACAGTTAAACATAGTGATTGGCTCACCTGGTAAAAGGTGACTGGGCAGCAATTTTATGATTGGTTTTTAGTCATTTACGAGGCAATGGTCTTTGTGTAACTTAGCACCAAAAATCAAAGGTGGTCATCTTCAATGATGCAGGAATTTGCTCAGGAATACGCCGTCCTTCTCATGACCCTGGAAATAGAATTGTCTGTGTGCCAAATTTGCATTATGTGGAAATAAACCCTGATTGCGGCTCTGTGCAGAAAGAAGCCTCATTATGTAATATTGCACTATTTAACTCGAGATCTCTTAATGGCAAAGCATTGGTGTTGTCAGAACTCATCACTGACACCAAACTTGATATTCTGTGTTTAACGGAGACTTGGCAAAAACCAAACGAATTTGTATGTCTCACAGAGGCGACTCCAATTGGTTTCACTTTCCATTCGGAGCCTCGCAGCTCAAGACAAGGCGGTGGGCTTGCAGTAATTATCAGAGAAGACTTAAACGCTAAAAGAATCCCAATTGACTGCCCATTGTCTTTTGAGTGCCTGGCTCTTAAACTAATAACGGAATCAGGTCCTGTCTCACTCATTGTTCTTTATCGTCCCCCAAAATACAATGCATCCTTCTTATCCGATCTGATTGAACTTTTGACCCACCTAAGCTCTTACTCTCAGAGAATTATCTTTCTTGGTGATTTCAACATCCATATTGACACCCCCACATCTAAACTGAGAAATGAATTCCTGTCCTTACTGGACTGTTTTGACTTGACACAACATGTTGATTTTCCAACCCATTCTGGCGGTCATATATTGGACCTGATCTGCACTTCTGGACTATCTGTTGCCAACATTTACAGCACTGATTTGGGACTCTCTGACCATAAAGCAGTATTTTTCACCGTCTCATTACCTCTCCCACCTCTTACCTGTAAACGACAAATTTCTTACAGAAACCTTAAAAATATCTGTCCCTCTATCCTTTCTGGATCCATTTCTGATCTTTTACTGTCTGCACTTATTCCACCAACACTAGATAGTTTTGTTGACCCCTATAACTCAGCCCTTCACTCAGCATTAGATAAAAGAGCTCCTTTAAAACATAAGGAGGTTTCCTTTAAACGCTCAGCTCCTTGGTATAACTCAGAATTGCAATCTATGAAAGCAGCTGGCCGACGCCTTGAGAGAATGTCACGTAAGACTGGCCTCACCGTGCACATCCAGGCTTTCTCTGACCACCAAAGAGCTTATGATAACCTAAGAGTTTTGTTCTCTGTAGTTAATAAACTACTCGAACCCGCATCTGGTCCAACTACCTCTTCTACTGAAGTCTGTGAGGAATTCCTCCACTTTTTCCATAACAAAATTAAAGATCTAAATAATTCAACTAACATAAATACATCATCTGTTTATATCTCTCCCTGTTTTCCCACTCCATCCAGCTCCTTCTCTAAGTTCTCACCAGTCACTTCTGCGTTTGTTAATAACCTGCTTTGTAAGATGAGGCCGACTACTTGTGTACTGGACCCCATCCCCACCACACTACTTAAATCCTGCCTTCATGCCATAATCCCGACTGTTACAACAATAATAAACTCATCCCTTGACACTGGCTCTGTGCCGCTTACTTTTAAAATTGCTTCTGTAACCCCAATGTTAAAAAAGTCTGGCCTTGATGCTGACAATCTTATCAATTTCCGGCCTATTTCCCATTTACCTTTCCTGTCAAAAGTTCTTGAGCGTGTTGTAGCTTCCCAACTCACCAATTACCTAACCTCTAATAATTTGATGGACCCTTTCAGTCTGGTTTCAGGGCGCGGCACAGCTGTGAAACTGCTCTGCTACGGGTAACCAATGATTTGCTTATGGCAGCAGACTCTGGACAAACTAGCATATTAATTCTGTTAGACCTCAGTGCAGCATTTGACACTGTTAGACATGACATCCTACTGTCCAGAATGGAGAACATGCTGGGTATCTCTGGCACTGCCCTCCAGTGGTTCAAGTCCTATCTGACTGATAGGCAAGAGTTTGTTAGTCTTGGCAACAGCAGATCCAGCTCAGCGCCAGTCACACAAGGAGTCCCTCAGGGCTCTGTCCTCGGTCCTCTGCTTTTCTGTATTTATATGCTTCCCCTTGGCCATATTATCCGTAGTTATGGATTGGGTTATCATTTTTATGCAGATGATACTCAGCTCTACTTCAATGTTAAAAGTGGAACTTCATCAGAGCTTTCTCAGCTCACAACCTGCCTTAGTGAAATTAAAACCTGGATGGAGCAGAACTCTTTAAAATTAAATTGCAATAAAACTGAACTCTTGCAAATTGGGACTAAAATGCAACTTAATAAAATGAGCTCCTTCCCAGTCCATCTTGGCAGTGATCTCATCAGACCTGCCTCTACTGTAAAAAATCTTGGTGTCATTTTTGATTCCTCCCTCTCTTATTCCGGCCACATAAATCACATTAAGAAACTTTCTTACTTTCACCTCCGTAACATATCCCGTGTTCGCTCCTTCCTCTCCTTCTCTAATGCTGAGAAACTTGTCCATGCTTTTATCACATCCCGCATCGATTATTGTAATTCCCTACTGGCAGGTGCCCCTTCTAATCTTATATCACAGCTCCAGCTTATTCAAAACTCAGCTGCAAGAGTCCTTACTCGAACCAGCAGCAGCGAGCACATCACACCCATCCTGCTCCGTCTTCACTGGCTCCCTGTGTCCTACAGAATCGAATATAAAATCCTACTAATAACCTACAAAGCTTTAAATAACCTCGCACCAAACTACATCAGTGACCTTCTCCATCACTATGTGCCTGCCCGCCCACTAAGGTCCTCTGATTCTGGTAATCTTGTTGTGCCCCTCACTAATCTACACTCCATGGGTGACAGGGCCTTCAGCTGTATAGCGCCCAGACTCTGGAATGACCTACCAAAATTAATCAGGTCAGCTGACTCCATGAATTCTTTTAAAAAACAACTCAAAACTCATCTGTTCAGGAAGGCTTTTAGCTCTACTTGACTTTATTACCCTTCTCTCAGTTTACTTCTCTGTCAAGATGTTCATGTAACCTGTATGTGTGTGTGCTAGACCAGGGGTAGGCAACGTCGGTCCTGGTGAGCCACAGTATGTGCAGGTTTTTGTTCCAACCCAGTTCCTTAACGAGAACTCAATTATTGCTGATGAAGCACATATTGCTTAAGTGACATTTTAATGCTTCATTTTAGTGGTCTCGCTTGTTAAGGTTCTCCAACCTTAATTGCTTATTTCAATCTTAAACTGCTGCATTCAGTGTTTTAATTGCTCCTTATTAGCAAAAAGATGTAAAAGACAAAGCAGCCAGCAGTTCTCCAGCTAGCTTTTTTCCAATTACATCTGTGTGTGTTCATCATGCACGGTTTGATTTAATAAAACACTTAATAGAAAAATGTGACAGACTGAAAATGATCTGTTTTAGGCTTCAAATCATTTGGATGATATCCTTGGAAAGGAAAAAAATCTACGATATAAAAGCCTTACATTGCACAGACTAACAAGCCATAAAATTAAATAAGGTCTGAGATTGGCAATGATTGGTTTCTAATTAAGCAATTGGGTTGGAATGAAAACCTGTAGCCACTGCGGCTCACCAGGACCGACATTGCCTACCCCTGTTTTACATCTTATTGCTAATAAGGAGCAATTAAAACACTGAATGCAGCAGTTTAAGATTGAAATAAGCAATTAAGGTTGGAGAACCTTAACAAGCGAGACCACTAAAATGAAGCATTAAAATGTCACTTAAGCAATATGTGCTTCATCGGCAATAATTGAGTTCTCGTTAAGGAACTGGGTTGGAACAAAAACCTGCACATACTGTGGCACTCCAGGACCGACGTTGCCTACCCTTGTGCTAGATCATCAATTATGTTTTCTTTTTTTTTTTTTTTTTTTTTTTTTTAGAATTTACTGTGTTAATCTTCTTTATTTATTTATCTGGTTTGTACAATGCTATATACTGTATATTCTGCCGTTCTTTATTTATTCTGTAAGTGCCTTGAGCATGGGAAAGGCGCTATATAAATAAAATGTATTATTATTATTATTATTATGAATGCCATCCTAAGCTAGCAAACCCATCATTTCCCCTCTGTTTTTTTTCTTGTTACAAGACGTGTATTCCAGCAAGTTTTGTTCCTGTTTTTCATCTGCAGCTTTTGGACATGCATGTGTTTGTTAACATGATCATGATGCCTTACTTGTGTAAACATTCCTCAACATAATTCATAACACAATTCTCAGACTCCAACAACATTGTTTATTTAGTTCTAGTAGTGAATACTGCTAACCCACCACTTTACAAGATGGTCTTCTTCCAGCATGTTAGACCTTCACTCTACTCCCAAATTTGTTTAACTCCTAACTATTTGATATGAAGAGTGATCAGTTGCTGTCAAATTGATATGAAGTATCTGACTTGACATAAACTTTAACTGAGAGTTAACTGTAAAATGAAAGTCAAATGTCTTTAGATCTGAATGATGCATTTTTGATGGTATTAAATTCTGTGTTTTTCCACAGATAAAAAGCTTCCATTTAATGTAATGTTTAGATGGATATAAAAGAGGAGACATGTGAGGCTGACATACATATCATGGAGGAAAGGATCGTAAATGTTAAGGAGGAGGAGGACTGTGAATGGGAGTGTTTCCACCCTAAATATGAGAGTCTTCTCATTAAGGAAGAGGACTGTGAATTGGGGTCAGTGGGCATTAAAGAAGAGGATGGAGAGAAGTCTGTCAGCAGTGCAACTGACATCCATAAAAATATAGAGAGTGTCAAGGAAGACGACCTTCATTATGGACATCACGGTGATGCAGTGGCCACGTTCGCTTCTTGTCAAAGAAGACACTCTTCATCTCCAGAGTCCTCTATCGATATGAAGTCTGAATTTTTACAGTCTGACACAAAGGGGAAGGAAGACAATTCATCTTTTACAACTCAGAATGATCAGCTGCTGCTTTCAGAGAAATCTAGAAAAAGTAAGTGAAAAATTAAAAAGGTGCACATTTTAGGGTTAGGGGTTATGGGCCTGATAAGGCAGTCTTGTGCTTTTTAAGAGAAACCTAGATGTATAGTGTAACTGATGAGTTTTATTGTGTGTTTAATGTAGTGTGAAAGTCCATCTGTGACAGTTTAGCAATTTGCTGTTCCATTATAGTTATTTTATGCAAAACTGTCAGCCTTGTCCTTGGTAAAAGAGTGGTAAACGACAGTACAGTTTGCAAGGAAGTTTGTGAACCCTTTGGAATACCCTGAATTTCTGTGTTAATTCGTCTTTAAAAATATGGTCGGATTTTCACTTAAGTCCTAAAAAAGACTAACACAGTTGTCATAAACAAACAAACATTTGGACTACTTCTGTCTTAAACACTTTAACTCTAGTCTGTGACCCCCGTCTCTACTAACTAGTTGACCTCCTTTAGCAGCAATCACCTCCACCAGACATATCTTGCATCTGATGGTCAGCTTTGAATTTTAGCCCATCCATGCTTTCCAACGGACTCTGATTTGGCAGTTCCAGAGCACCAGTTTCCTTCTGATTACGCTTCCCTATTGTTGATTTCTTCCTTTGTTTCAGCTCATTGTCTTGTTTTATCTCCCAATGTCTGCTAAGTTTCCACTACCTTGACATTTTTCTGTCATATTTCTTGATAAAATGTTGTATTCAGTGTTTCCTTGATAACAGCAAGCAATTGTGGGGTAATATATTATGTTTTGTATTATTTTTAATATTGGTTTAAGCTTCTAAGTAAGAAAGGCCTGGCAGTTTTGCCAAGATGAAAAGTAACAACAGAAGAAGCAGTAAAATATGGTATGCTTAATCATTTGTCCACATGTAATGTCAGTATGTACTTTTACTCTGGACTTATTTACCAAGACAGGAAACTTCTTTTACATCACATCTTTACATCATATATTTGTTTATATTGAATATTAAAGCATTGTGATTATATTTTGCTGTTTCATTTTTCTATTGTAAAAAGCTCAGTAAAAATGCTCACAGATAGGGCATACTTGGTAGCATGTGCTCTCCTTATGCATAATATAATTGTCATTTTTTTTCCCTTTACAGCTGGATCAGCGAGCAGGGGGTCACAAGCGACAACTCCAGAGGATTCCAAAGGAGGACAGTGGACTGAAAGAAGTAAAATGGAAGGTGAGTTGAAAATGACTCGCTTTTCTATGTTAATTATATAACTCCCTATGTGAGCACTCTGGACCACCGCTGTGACATTCCTTTAAATGTGAGTTGAGGATTTGTTGTTTTCACGTACTGTTTATTATAAAATTGTGTCACAGTTACCCAGCCATGTCTGTTGGCTCCCTGGCAGAGAAATGTGTACGTAATTCAAATATGTTAGTAAAAAAAAATAAGTAAGTGGCTCTGCAGTAATTGTCATAAATTATAGATGAAGGAAAAAAATTCACGGGGCAAAGAATTTGCAGTGGTCATTAGAAGGATTTGACTGGGACAGATGGAATTATTTGAAGGAAAGATTCATGGAGGTTTGGGATAGAACATTAGAACAGCCTCGATGAAAACAGGCCATTCAGCCCAGCACAACTCACCAGTCCTATCCACTTAATTCTTCCAAAATATCCTCAAGTCAAGTTTTGAAGGTCCCTAAAGTCCTACTGTCTACTACACTACTTTGTAATTCATTCCATGTTTCTGTGGTTCACTGTGTGAAGAAAAACAGCCTAATGTCTGTACAGAATTTAAAATTTAGAAATAGTTGGACTCACCAATAAGAGTATTCACCAAATTCTTGATCAAGGGTGATCTCACATTTACTCGAACCTTGGCAGGGTGCCTACAGTTTGGGTTTCTTTGAGTGGAGTAAAAAGTCATCTCAATGAGATTTCATGTTCCATAGAGGAGACGGTTCATCTGTGTGTGTGTTCAGAGTATTTGGCCTTTTCAGAGCCTTTGGATTCAGTTCCGAGAAAGCATATCATCTGCTGGATGAACATGTGGGAGACTTCAACAGGCTTGTGGGGATCGATTGAGAACCATGGAGAGACTGGGAGGAATGACCTGCATGGTTTGAGAGCAACTGGTGAATTGTAATTGGACTTCTGTTCTGTTCATAGGTTGTCTCGTAAGAAATACTTGTTTGATCACAAAGTTTGTCCTGAGTCAAACTGGTACCAGAATACTTTGAGCCAGTGGTCACTGATTATCTGTGGTTGAGTTGTCTATTCTGAGACCATACGTTCTGGAGCTTTGGGTAAAGAGAGGTGCTGAGCTGTCAACTGATCATCCCTTAGTGTGGAGTTGACTCAGGTGACAACCCTAATGGGTTGTTAAAGCTTCTGTTCAGAATGAGTTCATCATAGATGATCTTTCCTTTATCATAGCTGGACAGTGTGATTAGTATAAATACATCATGACACTGCCCATTTATTAACATTGTAAGGAAGAATATAAATGTCACCAGTGAGTCACATAGCTGACTGGTCCTTATTTCCACTGCATGATCAGACACAAATAACTGCAATAATCTAATGTCTGTCATCTTCAGATTTTTCTCCCACTGTACATTAATATAACACTTTCTTCATTCCTCTGTTTTGCTTTGATGATGTAAATAAGCCATTTTGATATACTGTACATGTTGGCTTTGGTCTAAATGTGGGTAAAGTTTAAGGCACATTCTGATTATGAAAGGTGCATTTCACAAGTTTGGTATGGTGGTCTGTTCTATCCTCTGTTAATCCAATAAGATAAGAACAAGATATAATTTTGAATAATATTTTAAAAGTATGAGACAAAATGATGATGCAGTTCTGTGATGCATTTAACAAAATGTAACACAATATTATGTCATCTGGGTCTCCCACACATGATCTGCTTAGTTTACTTATTTCATCTTCTTGTGTTCAGTGAATTTCCTGCATGGTTTGAGAGCAACTGGTGAATTGTAATTGGATTTCTATTCTGGTCATGGATTGTCTCTAAGAAATGCATGTTTGATCACAAAGTTTGTCATGAGTCAAATTGGTACCAGAATACCTTGGGCCAGTGGTCAGTGATTAACTGTGGTTGTGTTGTCTACACTGATGCCAAATGTTCTGGACATTTGGGTAAAGGTAGGTGCTGAGCTGTCAACTGATCACCTCTTGGTGCAGAGAGTTGAATTGGGTGGATGATATAAGTGGGTAGTGAAAGCTTCTGGTCATCTCCAGATTGGCTTCTCCTGTATCATGGCTGGTCACTGTCATTGCCATAAATAAATGATGACATTATGCATCCATTAACATTGTAATTCAGAGTATGAATGTCACCAATGTGTTGCAAAGCTGTCCAGTCCTTATTTCCACTGCCACTCCCCATCCAGAGCAGACACAAATAACTGCACTAATCCAATGTCTCTCATCTTCAGGTATTTTTCCCACAATACATCAATATAACACTTTGTTCATTCCTCTGTTTTGCTTTGACGATGTAAATAAGCAAATTTGATATACATTTTGTCTTTGGTCTAAGTGTGGGAAAAGTTCAAGGCATATTTCGATTATGAAAAGTGTATTTCACATGTTTGGCATGGTGGTCTGTTTTACCAATGAAACTGAAGAATATCATATTTCACCACCGTTAATCAAATAGGAGCAAGATTATTTTGAAAATTTTAAAAGTATGAAGACAAAATGATGATGCAGTTCTGTAATATAGTTAACAAAACGTAACTAAATATCTTGTCAATTGGGTCTCTCACGTGTGATCTGTTTAGTTTACTTATTTCATCTATTTTGTCTCCAGTGATTGTGCTTGTGTGCTAAGTCATAATACAAAAGGGGAAATGATCAGGTTGAATGGCTTTTCTTTTCCAACGTAAGTTTTGCAGTTGTTTATTCTTACAAAAGGTTGTTCATAATTTCATCCAGTATTTATTCAATGTTGTGACTTAATGTGAATAATATGGACGTAGACTGAGAATAAGCTTTCATTTATTTATTTTTCTTTTAAATTTCATACAGGAGACAAACCTCACTGCTGTTCTGAATGTGGCAAACAATTATCAAGCCGGAGTTCCCTTTCAAGGCACAAAAGAATTCATATGGGAGAGAAGCCTTATTGCTGTCCGGAATGTGGCAAACAATTATCGTACAAAAGTGACCTTTCAAGGCACAGAAGAACACACACAGGAGAGAAGCCTTATCGCTGTCCTGAATGTGGCAAACAATTATCATACAAAAGTGACCTTTCAAGGCACAGAAGAATTCACACAGGAGAGAAACCTTTTTGTTGTTGTGAATGTGGCAAACAATTCTCAACCAAAAGTGACCTTTCGAGGCACAAAAGAATTCACATAGGAGAGATGTCTTATTGCTGTCCTGAATGTGGTAAACAATTAAATAATAAGATTGCAATTTCAAGGCACAAAATAATTCACACAAGAGAGAAGTCATATAGCTGTCCTGAATGTGGCAAACAATTAAAAAACAAGATTGTCCTTTCAAGGCACAAAAGAATTCACACAAAAGAGAAGCCTTATTGTTGCAATGAATGTGGCAAACAATTTTTGCAAAAGAAGAATCTTCAAAGACACCAAACCGTTCACACAGGAGAAAAGCCTTATTGCTGTTCTGAATGTGGCAAGTGGTTTTCCCAAAAGAACAATCTTCAGATCCACCAAAGAATTCACACAGGAGTGAAGCCTTATCGCTGTTCTGAATGTGGCAAGCATTTTCTTTTAAAGAGTGATCTTCAGAGCCACCAAAGAATTCACACAGGAGAAAAGCCTTATTGCTGTTCTGAATGTGGGAAGCAGTTTTCAAAAAAGATCAATCTTCAGAGCCACCAAAGAATCCATACAGGTGAAAAGCCCTATTGTTGTTTTGAATGTGGCAAGCAGTTTTTGCATAAGAAGAATCTTCAGATCCACCAAAGAATTCACACAGGAGAAAAACCTTATTGCTGTTCTGAATGTGGAAAGCAGTTTTCGCAAAAGATGAATCTTCAGAGCCACGTAAGAATTCACACAGGTGAAAAGCCTTATTGTTGTTCTGAATGTGGCAAGCGATTTTCGAATGCGAGCAATTTTAAGAAGCACCAAAGAATTCACACAGGAGAGAGACAGCTAAAAATTGCATGACTGATAAGTGGTTGTTCTGTCAAACAGAGCTAAAAGCAGTTACTCCACTTGTAGGTGGGTGTGAGGCAAAGTGGCCGGGCCAATTTGCTGGAAACTCTTTAAGAAATACAACTTACTTGCAAGAGAAAGACACTGGGACCACATTCCAGACCACATAATTTAAAATGAGTTGTTGGTGACTTGGGACACACACATACCAACAGATGTTAGATTAGGTGAACTTCATTAATGCCAAGAGGAAATTCAGATTCTTACAACACCTGTAGAAACATGAAATAAATCAAGGGTACAGACTCGGAAGGACAACTAAGAGTAGCCCATAAACCTATCAATAAATAAAAATATAAAAGTAAGTAAATGTATATTTTGCTGATGTTTCAAAATGAACTTCACAAGCAGATCAGGAGGAAAATTTGAAATGCCTGAGAGCAGTGAGCAGAAAAGAAACCCAGAAGCGTTTCTTAGCACACCCCCTAGTAGACTGAGTGGAGGAGATTCAGGGGATTTTTCATGATGGCGTTCAAATTTGCCACCATCCTCTTTTTCCACAACAGCTTCCGCTGGGTCCAGGATTCACTTTGTGATAGAACAGGCTGTCCTGAGAAGTTTCTTCAGGCATCATTTTTTGAGCTCAAGTTGTTTCCCCAATGGACTGCAGCATAAAACACCAATAACTGTCAAGGAGAAACAGACTAATAAAGCTTGGAGTATCAGTTTCTAGGGACTAATCAGTTATGAGACTGGAGAGGCAAAATAAAGTACCAGGAAATGCAATCTGACATATGCTAACTGTGGGACAAAAAAAAAAAGGCACATTGTTTCGCTAGGATCAACAGGACTATTAAATGGAAACTTTCAGGCCCATCATGACATCATACTGATTACCGTAACTCCATCTGAATTGCACAAATAAGTGTCACAAAGAACAATAGGTTAAGGAACTAAGAAAAAAAGCTGTACACCTATATGACCCTGAGTCAATGGTGAGGTTCTTTCCTGTTTTGATAGTAAGCATGCCAAGAACATTTGGAGAAATTAGTCCTGGGGAGAAGCCTTACTGCTGTTCTGAAAAAGACAGATATTCAGAACCATAAAAGAATACACAACGGTCCCATCACAAATGAACAAACAAGACTACACAAGAGTAGTAGACACAGTCCAGTGATCAAGTGAAGATGAAGAGGAAACCATGAACTACAACCTCTACACTACTGGTCCTGAGCGATATCCTGTGAGGGCTTTTGCACGATGCAGTTCCGAAATGTAATTTTGATTTCCAAATTAGATATGAAATCTACTGCATATTTAGGATATTTAAGTGGAATACTTAAGGAAAGAAAACAAATTACTGAAGAGAATTTAGAATATTTCCGATGAACAGAAAAAGGAGAAATAGCACAGGAAGGAATGACCATGTTTATGTTAACGTAAAAGTATTGCCGCAGCATTGCATATCTCTATATTATAAAAAAAAAAAATCTTGGAAGGCTTGGATGGAGACGATATGTGATTTTCTCAAAGACACTTTAATGTCCCGTGAGACAAAAGGACAGCTGCTGCACAGGCTTTTAAATGATGGACACGCAGCGTGACAAGCAGAACGCAGTTTGGCAGCAGCAGCAAGACAGCAGCTGATCCGACTGCATCTCCTTAGTGTGACGCGAGCGACAGAGACACGAAAAGGCTGCGTGCAGCATGCCCTGGGGGTGGAGGGGTGGGGGTGTTTCAAGTGAAGCGAGCAGGGGGCACAGCCCCCTAGTAAAAGTTAATTTTACTTATTGGAAAATCAGAAATAGACACTTGAATATGAACAGAATCAACCAGAGAAATGTTACTCAGAAGTGGAATGTCCTCACAAGCATTCCTTCTCAAACAGTGAAATTCTAACAATAAAATGAGAAGTGAAGGGATGGAGGAACATCAGATTGAAAGTAAAAACAGTTTACATTCAATAGAAATTCAATAGAAATTGCCCAAAAATCGAAAAAGGAGATCACCCCAATGCTTCAAGAGACTTGCTCAGATAGAAAAAGACAGGTGGCGCAGTGGTAGTGCTGCTGCTTTGCAGTAAGGAGATTGTGGAAAATTGTGGGTTCGCTTCCCGGTTCCTCTCTGTGTGGATAGCGCTTTGAGTACTGAGAAAAGCGCTATATAAATGTAATGAATTATTATTATTATTATTAGAAAAAGAGTAAACCAACATAAGAGAACACCACCTCAAAAGCAGAAATGACAAATTTATGAAATAACAAAGTTGTCCAAGAAATTTGAGAAGAGATCCTGGAATTAATCAATGGACAAATATGCAGAAATCGATTAAGAAAAGAAGTGATCAACAATAACAATAAAATGTACTGGACAGAATACTGCAAGTAAGGTGGAATGGCTGTAACTGAGAGAAAGCAAAGCCAGCAGTATGCAGTCTGATGGACTTGACAACAGTACCTGGGATCTGCTATTGTGCAGTAAGACTCATCACCTCTAAAGTAACAGCAGAGAACAAAATCAAAGAAAGGAATCCTAAGCAAAATTTGACTCCATCTTGGATGGAATGAATTGTAGAACATAATAAAGATTCTATGCAGAGTGGTCGCCTTCATCAAAACATATATAAAAAATGTGCGGTCACAAAGCTTGCTCTAGCAACAATTCAACTGGGGAAATGAGAGAATTGCATATTAATACGTGATAACCTACCATGACAAACAACAAACTCAAAATGCTGCCAAGATGCTAAAATTTAGGATATAAAGAAACACAAAAAAACATACAAAACCAACTACTACAAGATAATATGAAAAAGTTCTGAAAAATGTAAAGTGGGGGTACCCTGAAAGTAAGCTCACACCTGACAAAAAAGACACAAAGAGTTTGGAGAAAGTACATGAGTACCTTGGACAAGCAAACTACAGACGGGAACAGAAAACACAAAAGATGAAAGAAATGGAATGGCATGAGGTAGCAGCCTATGAACTAGAAACCAAATTCTTATTGAACTGCTGCTTTATGGGAAGACACCTGGTCCAGACGCTCTACCCCACTTTTGGTTAAAGCACCTAACATCTCTGTATCAGGATATGTCTATGAATAATCATAACAAGCCAATCTCCCCATGGCTTACCACTCAAATGTGTGGTTTGGCACTCCAGTAATTACATTCAACAATCGAAGACCCTGAGCCTGTTTCTTGATAACAGGCGGTGAGAGTTTTACTCCCACTCTTCTCACCAAAATCTTTTGTTGATTTCTTGAATGCTGTTGGGAAGATCAATGGCAAGGGAGTTTCTCTCATTGATCAAACAAATTAAAGGGACAATTCTGGCGTGGTGCTGGTGTAGCCAGTCCTAGCTCTGCTTCTGTGTAGTGTGGTATGCTATCATTTTTAGGTTAGCATGTGTAAAGACGTGAGTGAATACAAAAGAGCTTCAATCTCAGTATTGTAAAATATGGCCAACTGAGCCAAAATACTGCCAACCTAAACAATAGTTTTATTTCTCATGTTTTTGTCTCATTTGCTTTTATCTGAATATATAACGTAAGTGATTGAGACCTTCTTTATAGCTTGTTGATGCGTTAAGCTCCACATGAATAGAATAGAAAAACTTTAGGGACTTTAAAAACTGTATGTTATTTTAGAAGCTTTGTTGGGCTGAATGGTCTGCTCTTGTCTAGATTAATGAATGATCAGAGCGGTCTCACTGACAAGTAACATGACCACTGATTTCAGCTAATGCAATACTTGCATTTTTAGTAAGCTACGTGACACTCTGTGCCAAGATGTTTACCAGTAATTTTGTAAAAGACTTACATGATTGAGGTCCTGTATAAAAGCAAATGTTTGAGAGCGCTCAACTTGATATCGTTGTTGAGCCTGCCACTTTTAATTGGAGTTCCAGCATTCACAAGCATCTCAACCAGCTTCACAAGAAAAGACTGCAAATTCTGTATCTTCTCAAGGTAAACCTCCTGATGCAAAGTTTGCTGTATGGACATTGATAAAAAAAATTCAGGTTGTTTGATTTTATTTATTTGACCCTTGGGTTTCATATGTCTAATTTCTGTATAAAATAAGCATATACAGGTTAATAAACTGTTATTTATTTTTACCTTCTCTTACTGAAACAACCTCATGTTTACTAACATTAGCAGTCACTGATGCTTTACAGGTCACATTCTTGCCTAAGTCCTGCAGGAACACTAGTTGGGGACGCCTTTGTGCAGCCTTCACAGTGGTGGAAAACTGGGCGAAGCAGATGGAAAGGTGAATGACTGCAAGCCGTAGCCCCCAAAGGGTGTAGCCTGTCACTGTGGAGGTTCCCAGGGGTGAGTACTATGGGGTGCGCATGTAACACAAGGCTAATAGATAAAGGTATTGTTTAGGGGCATTTCTTGTCTACCGATTTATTAATGAATTTCATTAAAAATACATACAGTGATCCCTCGCTATATCGCGCTTCGCCTTTCGCGGCTTCACTTTATCACGGATTTTATATGTAAGCATATTTAAATATATATCGCGGATTTCTGAGAACAATGGGTCATTTCATTTCTGGTACATGCTTCCTCAGTTGGTTTGCCCAGTTGATTTCATACAAGGGACGCTATTGGCAGATGGCTGAGAAGCTACCCAATTTACTTTTCTCTGTCTCTCTTGCACGGACTTTCTCTGATCCTGACGTAGGGGGTGTGAGCAGGGGGGGTTCGTAGGGCTGTTCGCACCCCTAGACGATACGGACGCTCGTCTAAAAATGCTGAAAGATTATCTTCACGTTGCTATCTTCTGTGTGCAGCTGCTTCGTGAAGCGACATGCTGCACGGTGCTTCACATACTTAAAAGCTCAAAGGGCACGTATTGATTTTTCACTGTTTTGTTTTTCTCTGTGTCTCTCTCTATCTCTCTCTCCCTGCTCCTGACAGAGGGGGTGTGAGCTGCCGCCTTCAACAGCTTTGTACCGGCGGTGCCATTGGGATTAATAAAGTATCTATCTATCTATCTATCTATCTAAAAGCCAAACAGCCCTATTGATTTGTTTGCTTTCCTCTCTGTTTCTGACATGCTCTGCTCCTGACTCGCACTCCTTTGAAGAGGAAGATATGTTTGCATTCTTTAATTGTGAGACAGAACTGTCATCTCTGTCTTGTCTTGGAGCACAGTTTAAACTTTTGAAAAAGAGACAAATGTTTGTTTGCAGTGTTTGAATAACGTTCCTGTCTCTCTACAACCTCCTGTGTTTCTGCGCAAATCTGTGACCCAAGCACGACAATATAAATATAACCATATAAACATATGGTTTCTACTTCGCGGATTTTCTTATTTCGCTGGTGGCTCTGGAACGCAACCCCCGCGATGGAGGAGGGATTACTGTACTGGGTTATTTTTTATATTAAACAGGAATTCATGATAAATGCACACAACCCTAAAGTGAGTTTTGATCCAGTTGTAAAGCAATGCTACACTTAAAAATGATATTTATGTAGCTGTTATTTTCCTATTGTTCTTTGTAGTGTTTACTGAGAAAAAATAAGTTTGTTCTAATGGGGAAAAAGTACGGCAGGGGGCCAGTGCTGAAGATCCACAAATAATATTGAAGGATGAATTTAAAAGTCACACTATACTCCTGTCACATAATCCACATGTCGGGTATTCAGTTGTGTTCTCAAAACACATAAATGCTTTGCTAAATTTTGATCAAACCATACTTCCAGAAATTCAGAGTAGGGCATGAATGTGAAGCGTGTTCAAGTGATATTGAGCTTTTAATTGAAAACCCATCTATCATTCATTCATGAAGATTCCTGTCGTCATATTATATGTTGTATGAACTATGGGCTGTGGTGTGTGTGTGTGTGTATGTATATATAGTTGCTCCTCCACGTCTGTAAAGAATGAGCACGATTAGGTGCACCTACTCGTACTGAGGCCAGAACTGGCTGGGGCTGGTGCCCTTAAATATGCGTAAGTTAATCCCTATGTTGTTCTGTGCATACATCAAAATGAGCAACTGTGCAGGCCCTTGGCCCCAGCCAAAGTGTCTGGCCTCCGCAGCCTTGTCCTTGGTGCAGACATTGAGCAGCTCTGTCTTCAGCTCTGCCTTCTGTAGTTGGAACTGGAACACCTCAGGCCTCCTGTATAAATGGTGCATACGCACAAAAATGTGTCTCCATGCCGTTTTTTACTTTTTAGTACACTTTTTAACTTAATGTAAGCATGGTTTTTAAAAGTGATATATATTTATTTATATATATATATATATATATATATATATATATATATATATATATATATATATATATATATATATATACATACATACACTGGAACCTCGAGATACGATCACCTCTGTATACGAGAAATTCAAAATACGAGGAAAGTATGAGCGAAAAATTCAGATCTAAATACGAGCATTGGCTCACGTAACGAGCCACGAGCCAGGCTGTCGGTATAGCTTGCGGCTTAGCGAGGGGGCGTGGTAGCTGTAGCGAGCCGCAGGGCGATCTGCGGTGTCTGCGTTTCTCACCTAAGTGCACAGGTGGGAAACTGCCCACATCCATGATTGTTCCTGTGGCTCCCCGCATATATAGAGAAGCACGAGCCGGTTAAGGGGGAGAAGAAGTAAAAGAAAAGAGAGGAGAGAGAACGGAGGTTGCAGGAGGAGGCAGGAAGCAGCAGGAATCGGCAGCAGTAGGAAGTCGGTGCGGGAGAGCGAGCGAGTGCAGGCTCGCGTGTAGCTGAACAGTGAGCTGAACAGGCGAGCCAAACAGCTGAAGCAGGGCGGTGTAGAGAAGGTCAGCTGCATTAAGAGTGTCTCGCCTGTTGCAGAGCCCGCAGGTGAGACGCTAACAGAGAAGAAGCACCGGGGATTGTCATCTGTTTTTTAAAGACTGCTTCTTGTTGACGTTTTAACCTCGTGTTAAAGGATTGTTATTCTTGTGTATTTTAAACCTCCACTTCACAACTGTTTTAAGGATTATTTATTTAAAGATTTATTGAATGCTCTACTGCACTTTGGACACCTGTTTTGATTCTTTTAATAATCAGTTATATTATTTACCAGTGTTATTTATTAAAGGTAGACTACAGTATATATAATTTATCAGTGTTATTTGTTAGGAAAATTGATTTTTATGTTTATATTTGGGGTGCGGAACGGATTAACTGGATTTCCATTATTTTCAATGGGGAAGTTTGTTCTAGATACGAGAAATTCGCTATACAAGCTCGGTGCTGGAACGAATTAAACTCCTATCTAGAGGTTCCACTGTATGTATATGTGTATATATATATATATATATATATATATATATATATATATATATATATATATTTCTATCTGATACTAGCACCATGTATTGGTGAAATCTTTAACTATTCTTCATATGAAAATTTCCATTCTTAATTAACATGGATTAATTGATCAATTAGTGAAACTGATTATTGATTCATGTATTGTCATCAGAAGTGAGTAAGTGTGCGAAATGTCAAGTCATTTGGACAATAGGAAGTGTGTTAAATATTGTTGACAAGATTTGTACCAGACAACAAACGGGTGAAGTTAAAAGAATCGTGGTAATAATAAAAAATAAAGCAAAAATCATTAAACATGGATTACAGAGAGAGAGAGAGGATGAGAGAATGCGCTGTCGCACCCACCTCACAACGGACCACCTGGGATTGGGACATGAGTGCAGCGGGTGACACCTTAGCACCGCACTGGAACAGTGGAAGGTTTTTTTATGGTGGCTGGGGTGCCAATCCTGCCACCAACCAACACATTTAACCTGTAAGTTGGAGGACCTAATGGTTCTTAAATGTACAGTAGTTTAATAAAAGTTGAAAAGTCTTAACAAACTATTAGATTTTCGTAACTGTTTGTTTTGGTGACATCACAAACTTATTACTGTGATTGAGTTACTTAATAAATCAGTGCACACAAACTTACATAAGTGATGGCATCCTTGTGGAAAGCCTTATCTTATTAACATTTTATTTAGTATTATCATTAATTACCTTTTCAGTGCTTATCTAAGCTAAATGATGCATTGAAAGGTATGTAGCAACACTGACGGATATCTATCTACCAATTATTTATTGAAATCTAAGGAAGGATTTGTACAAAAACAGGCGACAAATAAATAATATAAATTAATAAATACCCAATGGTTTCTGCAGCATGTTTAGGGAACACACAGTTGTTGGTTGCATCAAAGAAGTTTCAGTTCTTTATTAAGTGAATGTCATCTGTGCAATGTTTTAAACTGCAATTCACTCGTTTTTTTGTTGTTAAAAAAAATTAAATAAATATAAGAGTGAGGTCCAAATTGAGTGGCACTTTTTCCTTTTTTTAAGGTGACACTTGAAATGTTGGTGATGGACCTATTTTAAGAATTAACAAGTGCCTTATGAAATAGTTATATGTCTGCTGCATTTATACTAGACGATAAACTATTCAGTTCAAAAATGTCAAATTGTATGATTGCCTTTCATTAAAGAGAAAACAAAAACATCTGGGCTAGAGTCACATTCAGTTTTACATAATCTTTAATAATGAGTGTCATGAATTAATTGACTCTTCACCACAAAAAAGTGTTGGGGAATGACCCCGTGGATTTCCAGTGGACAAGCCAAAAGAAAATATATGAAAAACAATCAAAATACTTCAAGAAAGTAATTGATAAATGGCAACAGAAAAATGGTGTTTTTCTTCTGTCGGCTGCCCCTGTTAGGAGTTGCCACAGCGGATCATCTTCTTCCATATCTTTCTGTCCTCGTTATCTTGTTCTGTTACACCCTTCACCTGCATGTCCTCTCCCACCAAATCCATAAACCTTCACTTAGGTCTTCCTCTTTTCCTCTTCCCTGGCAGCTCTATCCTTAGCATCCTTCTCCCAGTACACTTGTCATCACTCCTCTGCACATGTCCAAACCAACGCAATCTCGGCTCTCTGACTTTGTCTCCCAACTTGAGCTGACCCTCTAATGTCCTCACTTCTAATCCTGTCCATCCTCGTCACACCCAATGCAAATCTTAGCATCTTTAACTCTGCCACCTCCAGCTCTGTCTCCTGCTTTCTGGTCAGTGCCACCGTCTCCAACTCATATAACATAGCTGGCCTCACTGCCGTCATGTAGACCTTCCCTTTCACTCTTGCTGATACCTGTCTGTCACAAATCACTCCTGACACTCTTCTCCACCCATTCCACCCTGCCTGCACTCTCTTCTTCACCTCTCTTCCACAATCTCCTTTCCTCTGGACTGTTGATCCCAAGTATTTAAACTCATTCACCTTCGCCAACTCTACTCCTTGCATCCTCACCATTGCACTGACCTCCCTCTCATTTACACACATGTATTCTGTCATCTTCCTACTGACCTTCATTCCTCTCCTCTCTAGAGCATATCTCTACTTCTCCAGGGTCTCCTCAAACTGCTGTCTACTATCCTTACAGATCAAAATGTCGTCAGCAAACATCAGAGTCCACAGGGACTACTGTCTAATCTCGTCTGTCAACCTGTCCATCACCATTGCAAATAAGAAAGGACTCAGACCCGATCCCTAATGTAATCCCACCTCCAGCTTGAATGCATCCGTCACTCCTACTGCAGACCTCACCACTGTCACACTTCCCTCGTACATATCCTGTACAACTCTTACGTACTTCTCTGCCACTCCCAACTTCCTCATACAATAAAAACAGCTCCTCTTGAGGCACCCTGTCATATGCTTTCTCCAGGTCCACGAAGATGCAATGCAACTCCTTCTAGCCTTCTCTAAACTTCTCCATCAACATCCTCAGAGGAAAAATTGCATCTGTGGTGCTCTTTCTTGGCATGAAACCATACTGCTGCTCACTAATCATCACCTCACTTCTTAACTGAGCTTCCACTACTCTTTCCCATAACTTCATGCTGTGGCTCATCAGTTTTATCCCCCTGTAGTTACTACAGTCCTGCACATCCCCCTTATTCTTAAATATCGGCACCAGTACACTTCCTCTCCACTCCTCAGGCATCCTATCACTTTCCAAGATTCCATTAAACGATCTGGTTAAAAACTCCACTGCCATCTCTCCTAAACACCTCCATGCTTCCACTGATATGTCATCTGGACCAACGGCCTTTCCATTTTTCATCCTTTTCATATCTGTCCTTACTTCCTCCTTGCTAATCCATTGCACTTCCTGATTCACTATCTCTACATCATCCAGCCTTCTGTCTTTCTCATTCTCTTCATTAATCAGCCTCTCAAAGTACTCTTTCCATCTGCTCAACACACTCTCTTTGCTTGTGAGTACGTTTCCATTTTTATCCTTTATCACCCTAACCTGCTGCACATCTTTCCCATCTCGGTCCTTCTGTAGCCCACTGGTCCTTTTCTCCCTCCTTAGTTTCCAACCTCTCATACAACTCATCATACACCTTTTCTTTAGCCTTCGCCACCTGTCTCTTCACCTTGTGCCATATCTCCTTGTAGTAATAATAATAATAATAATAATTCATTACATTTATATAGCGCTTTTCTCAGTACTCAAAGCGCTATCCACACTCTTGTCTACTTTCTGCATCTCTCTGACTATCCCACTTCTTTGCCATCCTCTTCTTCTGTATACTCTCCTGTATTTCCTCATTCCACCACCAGGTTTCCTTTTCCTCCTTCCTCTGTCCAGATGTCACACCAAGCACCCTTCTTGCTCTCACCCTTAATACTTGTGCTGTAGTTGCCCAGCTGTCTGGTAACTCTTCACTGTCACCCAGTGCCTGTCTCACCTTCTCCCTAAACTCAACCTTGCAGTCTTCCTTTTTCAACTTCCACCATTTGATCCTTGGCTCTGCCCTCACTGTGTTCCTCTTCTTGGTCTCCAATGTCATCCTACAGACCACCATCCTATGCTGCTTAACTGCACTTTCCCCTGCCACCACTTTGCAGTCTTCAATCTCCTTCAGATCAACTCTTCTGCATAGGATGTAATCTACCTGTGTGCATCTTCCTCCACTCTTGTACGTAACCCTATGTTCATCACACTTCTTAAAATATGTATTCACCACAGCCATGTCCATCCTTTTGGCAAAATCCACTATCCTCTGACCTTCTTCATTCCTCTCCTTGACACCATACATACCCATCACCTCCTTGTCTCCACTGTTCCCTTCACCAACATGCCCATTGAAATCCGCTCCAATCACCACTTTCTGTCCCTTGGGTACACTGTTCATCACTTCATCCAACTCACTCCAAAAATCTTCTTTCTCACTCATTGCACACCCAACTTGCGGTGCATATGCACTAATAACATTTATCATCACATCTCCAATTTCCAGCTTCATAATCATTCCTCTGCCTGGCACTCTTTTCACCTCCAAAACACTCTTGACATACTGTTCTTTCAGAATAACCCCTACCCCATTTCTCCTCCCATCCACACCATGATAGAGCAACTTGAATACACCTCCAATCCACCTGGCCTTACTCCCCTTCCATTTACTCTCTTGCACACACAATTTATCAACCTTCCTTCTCTCCATCATATCTGCTAACTCTCTCCCCTTACCAGTCATACTGCCAACATTCAAAGTTCCTACCCTCAGTTCCATTCTCTTTACTTTCCTCCTCTCCTCCTGCCTCTGGACACGTCTCCCCCCTTCTTCTTCTTCGGCCAACAGTAGCCCAATTTCCGCCAGCACCCTGTTGGCTAACAGTACTGGTGGCGGTCGTTGTTAACCCGGGGCTTGACCGATCCAGTATGGAAATTAGTATTGTTGTCTGCATATTGATCTGACAAACTTTTACATCAGATGCCATTCCTGACGTGACCCTTCCCATTTTTTCCATAATGGATGGATGGACGTGACGTCATCATCTGTAGACCGGAAGTGTTGTCGTTATGGTGGTGATGGAAGTGATGTTATCAGAGAGAGTGACCAGAGGTGATGTCATCTTTGGGAGTCGAAAGTGGCCTCATCATCAGGGGACCGGAAGTGATGCTGGGAGCCATCTTGGGAATCCGGAAGTTGAGTGGTGAGTAAAATGGATTATTTGTCTTCTTTTTATCCAATGAAAAAGAGAGAGAGGCATTAGTACCATAAATCACCCCTTCATCTCACGATGTTTCACTCACCTCAGGTCTTGTTGACTACTTCCTAAGCGTACATATGTGACAAGAGATTTCCAGATTATCAACAGAAGTCAGAATAGACTGCCATATCACAATTCTTACCAATTAACGGGTGAACCAATAAGTGTAGTTATTAACCCATTTACCTAATAATAGCAATCTTGTCTCATGGCTAATATGTTTATTGTCCCAGATAAAAAGACAATTTGGAGAATAATTGTGTCTGCTAAGTAAAAGTCAACTTATTAATCATTATTATTATTTATTTTATCCATCCATCCCTTATCCAACCCGCTATATCCTAACACAGGGTCACGGGGGTCTGCTGGAGCCAATCCCAGCCAACACAGGGCACAAGGCAGGAACCAATCCTGGGAAGGGTGCCAACCCACCGCAGGCCATATTTATTTTATTAAACAGCAATCCATTTTATAGGAGATGACTAACGTTGTAGCATCATAATAGCGGAGACAGTAACCTTTCAACTGTTTAAAGAAATGAAATTATGTATGCAGTTTCATTTATTAGAAGGATTTTTAAGAAACTCTTTGATTGGGCTAATTTTCATGGTTTGGTTAAGTGTGCGGAATTCAAGGGCAATAAGTTTGGTATTCCGTCTTTAAACACACCCTTTTTACTTTGAGGCTTATTCTTCTTTAGGAAATTATAAAGGATCTTGACCACATTTATGTATTCTATTTACCTTGATGAATTGTCTTCTGATGCTGTTGTTGACATTATTGAACATTGCTTCCCAAGTGTGAGTTGCTGTCTTTCTACCGCGGACAAAATCACCGAAAAAGTGCTGTGCTTGTAATCACTAATGTTGTTTCACTACATGTGATGAATAAAATAACTGACAAATCTGAGAAGCTGTCAGTGTTCTTGTTTATTTTAATTAGTTTTAAACTAATATGAGCTCATTATAAATGGCATTGCAGTGTTTTTGAAACATGTGGAAGGAAAACCTGTCATATGGCACATTGTGGATGGAGAGAGTCGTGAGTGATGAGCACAGCGCTAGAAGGCGACTCACTCACGACGTTTGCCCGGACAAGGCAGACCTGACAATGTATGCGAATGCAAGAATAGCCAGTTGGCTTACTTTGCTTGCGCCACATGAAGATACTGACAAACATCCAAGATTGTACTATGGTGAAACTGGAAAAATCAATTTCATGTACAGTAGTACTTAACAATGAATGAGACTCTGCTTAGGAAAAAAAAAAAAAATCATATGAATTGTTAAGTAAATACACTAAAGTTCAATGCTGCTACATGAATTGAATTGCGTATGCACAGTGGTGTGATGAAAGATTTAAAGCATTTATTTTCCTGACTGTTGTTCGTAGAATTCTGATGGCATTGCCGCGTATAGTGCAGCACTGCATCATGTGCCATACGCCACGGCAGAACATACCTGTTACCTAATTTACCTTTAGAGCGGGTGAAATAAAGCTGAAAAGGGATAAACTGGGATAAGATTTTAAAGTGTGCATTCAGTTGAACAGCAGTGAACAGGTCTGAATGTGTTTTAAATCTCACGCAGGACACATTCATCCAGAAATTTTACAAAGAATAAGAAACTGAAGAAAGTCCCACAATTGGTAAATAAATATATTAAATGAAGCCACAAGAAAGAAAAAAGACACATATGGTGTGTTAAACTGTGTAAGAGCCATTTCCTAGTTACATAAGAATCATAAATGTTTTACTAAATGATCGTGTATAATTTATGGGCGGTTCCTATAACCCCCATAAGTAGAATTGAATTGTTATATTTCTAACTGCTCTGACTAAACATTATTCTCAGTTAGTGATTAGCCTTGCCATGTGTAAGGCGTCGAGGGCACATGGTTTTAAACCATGCCTTTTGAATCTTTTAAGAATTGCATATCTTGTGTGCGTGTTTTGTGTGTCAAGTAACGTAAGACAAAGCACTTAATTTTAAGTGCTGCGCCATACATTTAAAGCGTACAGAAGACAAAGCTAAGAATCTTTAAGTATAGAAACAACTAAAGTTGTACGAGAAAAACTAAGTTTAGAGAAGAGACATTTTTTCCTTTTTTTTACCTTTTATTCTACGTGTGTAATAACTATTTTCTTTATTCTTGTGTGGATTACAGTAATCCCTCCTCCATCGCGGGGGTTGCGTTCCAGAGCCATCCGCGAAATAAGAAATTCCGCGAAGTAGAAACCATATGTTTATATGGTTATTTTTATATTGTCATGCTTGGGTCACAGATTTGCGCAGAAACACAGGAGGTTGTAGAGAGACAGGAACGTTATTCAAACACTGCAAACAAACATTTGTCTCTTTTTCAAAAGTTTAAACTGTGCTCTATGACAAGACAGAGATGACAGTTCCGTCTCACAATTAAAAGAATGCAAACATATCTTCCTCTTCAAAGGAGTGCGTGTCAGGAGCACAGGCTGTCAGAGAGACAGAGAGAAAAGCAACCAAATCAATGGTGCTGTTTGGCTTTTAAGTATGCGAAGCACCGCGGCACAAAGCTGTTGAAGGCGGCAGCTCACACCCCCTCCGTCAGGAGCAGACAAAGAGAGAGAGAGAGAGAGAGAGAGAGAGAGACAGAGTTTGTTTTTCAATCAAAAATCAATACGTGCCCTTTGAGCTTTTAAGTATGCGAAGCACCGTGCAGCATGTCGTTTCAGGAAGCAGCTGCACAAAAGATAGCAACGTGAAGATAATCTTTCAGCATTTTTAGACGAGCGTCCGTATCGTCTAGGTGTGCGAACAGCCCCCCTGCTCAATCCCCCTACGTCAGGATCAGAGAAAGTCAGCGCAAGAGAAAGAGAAAAGTAAGTTGGGTAGCTTCTCAGCCATCTGCCAATAGCGTCCCTTGTATGAAATCAACTGGGCAAACCAACTGAGGAAGCATGTACCAGAAATTAAAAGACCCATTGTCCTCAGAAATCCGCGAACCAGCAAAAAATCCGTGATATATATTTAAATATGCTTACATATAAAATCCGCGATAGAGTGAAGCCGCGAAAGGCGAAGCGCGATATAGCGATGGATCACTGTATTTGTTCTGAATTTTCCCTAAATATTTTAAATAGAACGTTTGGACTGAGAGATTTCTTTTGGCATGTGTTTTACCCGTGCTTGAACTCGCCTTATACTCCGGTGGCTACAAACAGATAACATCAGTACTAACCATAAGGCATATGAGAACATGAAAGAAACCTGTTGAAAGGGAAACGAAAAGGCAGGTGGAGAGAAATATTGGGGAAACACACGTATCGCCCTACTAGTTGGATATAATAATAAACTTAGCAGTTAGCCTCAGTGACACAATGTTTTTTTGTTTTGATTTCTTTGGAAAAAGCAGGAACAGCGAGAAATGAAATTAGTGCTCTTTACTACCAATCTTGGTATAGCGCGCCATTAGTTCTCCATTGAGATTCGTTTTTATGGGAAGAGAGAGAGAGGGGAGAAGATGGCAAGGAGTCAGAGTGAGGGGGTAAAGTGTTACACTCTCGTTTAAGAAAAAAAAACGGAAAACAAAGTTTGTATTAAGGTTGTGGAGAGCGAGAGCAAGCTTTGAAATGTTTTTGTGTATGTCAATGTTAAACATGAGGACGCATTGAACGGGTTTGGCTCATTGGAACGCAGGCGAAGAAAAAAGAAGTTTGGCTTTGGGGAAAAAAAAAGTGACGGGTAGATGAAGCATCGGATGCCTACCTTGCGGAAATTTGCTAACTAAAAGAAATACGATAGAGTGAATGCAAATTAATCCTGCAATCAAGATGAAGCTATCGCTGTTTTCTAAGATGGAGCTGTAAGATTTCTGTGTTTCAACGTGGATGAAAACGTGAGGCATGGCAAAAGTTCTTGAAGGACACCGTGAGTACCTGTGGATTTGCGTAATACATATGACAAGACACAACATTGCCACATTCCAGTCCTCATCTCAAATGCATCAGTGTACCTTCTATCATGGACTAGCCTACAGGTCTATCCGTGGCATGAGTTCCTGATGATACTTAGAAGCTTTGTTGGTAAACAATAATGCCAGAGATGCTTCCAAAGTGTTTTGCTGTCAACATTGTTAAATGCATTTTCACAGGCAACAAAGTTGACGAGAACTGAGGAATTCCATTCCACTGACTGCTCAGCGATAATGTGGGGTCTGTGCTGGGCTGTCTCTGTGGAAGCCTATGTGCTGATCACAAAACTGGACTGTTTACCTGGTATAGGATTCTGTTCTAGATTATTCTATTGAAAACTTTCCTTGGGATGGACAGAAGTGTAATCCCTTTATAATAAGCACAGTTGCTGAAGTCACCCATTTTAGGAATCTTGATAAGATAACCCTTCTTCCCCTTTTGATGGAACCCGTTCCTTTTCCCAATTCTTGCCAAACAGGGGTAGAGCGTGTCCATGGTAGTCACAGGGTCTGCTTTAAGTGCATCTGCAGTTATATTGCCAGGTCCTGCTGCCTTGCCATTCCTGAGTTATTGGATGACTTTCCATATTTCCTCCTTTCCTGGCTTAGCACAGTCAACAGGAAGGTCCCTAGCAGTTGGTTATATCTCTGGTGGGTTTGGTATCACAGGTCTATTCAGGAGTTCCTTCAAATGCTCTACCCATCTCTTGCTATTGGTTTTCCTTCCTTGTCTTTCACTGGCTTCTCTGACTTACTGTATTTCCCTGATAGCTTCTTCATGGGGTTATACAATTTCTGCACATTCCCTAACCTTGCTGCTGTTTCTGCCACTCTTGCTGCTGTATTGTCTTTTATATTTTCTTCTTCTGTTGGCGCCTTCCTCATCCAACTGTTGTTCACAGCAGCTTTCTTCTCTTTACCTTGGTTAATCTTCTGCAGTGTGCCTGCTGAAATCCACTCTTTATGCTGCTGTTTCTTAAAATCAAGTTGTTACTGTCTCTTTAGTGTCCTTCCAAACACTCATCTACTGTTTAGTGTCTCCTCTTACACCATGTCCTGCAGGGCTTGGGACTTGATGTTTATGATTATTCTGTACTCCTTCTGTGCATGCTTTAAACATTCTGTGTTATATTTTGAGGGCCTCTGGACCCAGACAGTCACTTCATCAGATCTTCATAAAGCCAGTCAAAAAATATATCTATATATACATATATTGTGGTATAATCAGACCAGACTCCAAGAGACACAAGTGCAAAACTCTCATGCTTTTAATTTATTTTCCTTTTCCGGCATACAGTACACACATCACTACAAATAGCTCAGTCCCTTCTGCTCTTTTCTTTTCTCTCTCTTTCTCTTCTGCTGCCTCCACTTCTCTCCTGCAAGCTCTGTCCTCCACCTCCTGGCTTTGGCTCCCAGAATGGAGTGAGGCGGCCTCTTTTATGATGCCCACAGAAGCGCTTCTTAGTGTGGCAGAAGTGCTGCAGTCCAGGACTCTGCCACTGTCCAGGCACCTCCTGGTGGTGGCCATGAGCCTCAGCAGGCTGCAGCTTCTAAGCTCCAATTCCGTGGCCCCGATACAAACCAGGGGGCTGCCCTCTTGTGTCCTGGGGGAGGTATTGTCTCTCTCCCGGTCCTTCCATAAAGGCGTCCCCCCTGGGCAAAGGCCTACACATATGTACGTGGCCACCAGAGGGCTCTCCTGCCACCCAAACCCTGACACAGACAGTCGCAGACAAGTTTTTCCACACAGCACGCATTTAATATAATGGGGAAATGTTTTTCCCTCGCTCCCCACTGCAGCACATTTCCAAAACAGTCAAAGCACCAACGTACAAGACACAGTACTTTCTTTCCTTCTCTTTCTCATTCTGCCTCCACTCCTCCTCTGGCAAGCTTTGTCCTCTTTCATCCTAACTCTAGCTCCCCGAGTAAAGTGAGGTGGCTCATTTTATGCTGCTCCTGGGAATGCTCCAGGTAACTTGTTAGCCAGATCTGGAACCACTCCGAGGTGTGGTAGAAGCCCAATGTAGGAGCCCTGGTGACCCCCACAGAACCCAACAGGGCTGTCCTGAAGTCCAACTACCATGAAGACCTGCGAGAAACCGTGGAGCCACAGCAACCCAGGAATGCTGCACATCTGTTCCCTCAGTCCTTCCAGTATATCAACCTCCCGGTCAGGCAGGGGCCATGACCAAACATTATCTATCTATCTATCTATCTATCTATCTATCTATCTATCTATCTATCTATCTATCTATATATCTATATATCTATATATATATATATATATATATATATATATATACTGTTTAATAAAGTCCCTGTGTGCGTCCAGGTGACCGAATGTGTGTCTTCTGGTGAAGTAAGCATGCGCGGGGCACGGTGCGATGCATGATATTACTGTCATAGAAAGTTAGAGGCGTTTTACAGAAATACAAACCAGTATTACTGCGAGAGGAAATTAAAGTACACAATACAGTGACGCATATTACAGCCACATACAAGCCAGTATTACTGTCAGAGGAGATTAAAGGCATATTACCGACGCGCACGCCTGTATTACCGCCAGAGAAAATTAAAGGTATATTACGGACGTACAAGCCAGCGGATGTACAAGCCAGTATTACTGTCACAGAAAATTAAAGACACACAATACACGGCGGCAGCCCACGAAGAACGGTCAGCTCAGCAAGTAAACATCAACAAAACAAAGGCTGAAAGAAAGAAAAGTACGACCAACAAAAAGAATGAGGTCAAAGTCCCTTGCCATTTAATATAGACTGTTCCTACTAATGTTTATGCACTACTGTTCTAGTGCCCGTTATTGTAACGGGCTAAATGACTAGTATATATATATATTGTAATGGATGGCCGGCTACATATTCTGGCCCTCACCCCCAGGCCGCCAGGTGGAGCTCTACCGACAGCATGGTCATTCCCCGAATTCCAGCAGGGCCTCATGGACTTTGTAGTTTTTATACACAGCCCTGCTGGATACCTTGGGGACGACCGGATCGCTGTAGGGAGGCCCGTGGACTTGTATGTGCCCTATAACCTGGAAGTACGTCCTGGTCACGTGAACAGGAGAAACGACGTACTTCCAGGTTGAAGAAAAGGACTTTTACCCTGACCCAGAAGTAATAAAGACTTGTGGACTGTTGGGCAGAAACACCCCTGGGTCAGGGAGTATAGAAGGTCTCTAGGAAAGCCCAGACATTGAGCCGAGCTGAGCTGAGCTGGGAGGTAGGGTGGCTAAGTGTCTGGGAGTGGAGGAGAGAGTATTGTGATTAGTTTGTTTATTGTATGAATAGTGTGGAGTGGAGGGTGCTTTGTGCACGTGATTATTATTTAATAAATAATAATAGAGAAAAGCCAAGCAAAATGACACCTTTTATTAGCTAACTAAAAAGATTACAATATGCAAGCTTTCGAGGCAACTCAGGCCCCTTCTTCAGGCATGATTACATCTTGTGAATTTACCATTGGGATTAATAAAGTATCTATCTATCTATCTATCTATCTATCTATCTATCTATCTATCTATCTATCTATCTATCTATCTATCTATCTATCTATCTATCTATCTATCTATCTATCTATCTATCTATCTATCTATCTATCGCTGTGTTGAATCACATAATGTCACAGACAACAGATGATGAGACTTGATAAACCCTGAAATCTGTTTAATTAGTACTAAATGAAGACTTCTCTTATTATAAGACAAAGAGAATATCTAAGTTGTAAGCACAGTAGAAAATATTTTGCTCAGCAAGTCCTTGCCAAACTGTTAAGGACAGCATCTCTTATATGGTCACTTATGTATGAACATAACGTTTCCCCTCATAGATTTATTATCTGGAACAATTACATCAAAATTAGAAATACAGTAAAACCTTTTTTTTTCTAAGTTGTGTTCCAAATGGTATAATTTGGTTTAAACAAATACTAAATGATAATGGTGATTTCTACAAGTATAAGGACTGTATTAGCAAATAGTACATTTCTGTTAATCTTGATGGTTCATAAGCTACTAGTACTATTAAAATAATTTCTGAGGCATCTGCCCTTTTCCTCACTATAAACAAATATGAGCTAAGGGCAATTAAACAATGTAATGGTGAACACATAGGTGATATCCGAGTGAAAGATCAGGTTTCTTATTTGAGATTTATAATTACAAAAAATATAAAAACTAGATATATTCTAAACTTAAACCCATCACTTGACAAAGCACAGAAAATAAAAAAAAAATCAATGCAGGCTCCAAAGGAAAAAGGAAAGATCTTTGCTGGTGTAGGCAGAGGGAATTCCCTGATTAATTATGCAGCCCTTACCTTGGATGTTGATACATCTCTCTGCAAATCAATCAACAAAAATTTTTTTTGGATTACATCTTGCCTGAAGAAGGGGCCTGAGTTGCCTCGAAAGCTTGCATATTGTAATCTTTTTAGTTAGCCAATAAAAGATGTCATTTGTATGTACAAACAGATCCCACTGCATTAAGGATTCAGTAAATATGAATTTTACTGCTACTGGTGGTTTAAATGGTCTTAATTTTTCTTCTCTGGATTATATACTTAAAATTAACTAAATTGGGCAATTTCTTTCTATTTCTGAATCTATCTGGAAATGTAATTCCAAATGTTACCTTTTGTAAAATGGGTGATTTGCCCTTCCTATTGATGTGTAACTATAATATTAATAAGATACCCAAGAAACTAAAACATTTTAACAAACTGATGCTTTTAGCTTGATCTTTATTTTATAAGCATACTTTTTCCCCTTATAGTTATTTTAAATAGAATGATTGTGAAATTTTATTTCATTCCTTATGTGCTGTCTCACTGGGAAACAATATTCCAGATATAGACGGGAATAAAGTACGGACCATTCCACATAATTTTTTAATTACAATTAAAATTACTGAAATTGTTTATTACATTACTCCATTATCCTCATAAACATTACCTGACCAAAATTTTTAAAACACAGTGTACACGAGATGCTCCTTTTGTAATTTCTACACAGTAGCCGCTTTGCATGTACGTCGGTCTTGTTCATATGCTCGAGTATTTCAGAAAGACTTTTCTGGGTATGTTGTTAGAAATGTTACTGTTGATTTCTCTCTATAATTTTGCAAGGCGATTCTTTTGGGTTTTGTCAAGATTAAAAGATGTTAGGAAAATAATTCTATTTAATTAATCTTATTATATTGACAAAATTACATGTTTATAAATCATTATTCAGAAACTTTTGTTTCATACTGTATATTTGTAGTACTAGGGTGTTGTACCGTGTTGCCTGAAGAAGGGGCCTGAGTTGCCTCGAAAGCTTGCATATTGTAATCTTTCTAGTTAGCCAATAAAAGGTGTCATTTTGCTTGGCTTTTCTCTATACTGTATATTTGAAAATGACGTTCAAGTCAAAACCATTACGAATTCAAATAACTGTAAAGCTTTAAAAGCTATCTGTATTTGTAATATTTTCTAATGTACAATTAATTCATATATTTATTTATGTTGTGCTGAGTCCGTCTCTCCGCGCATGCTCCGAACCTCCAGTCTTCCATTGTTATTGCTGCTATTCCTCCTTTTACAGAGTCGTGGTGCGCGCCGCGTGACGTCATCCAGGGCGACGGAAACTGAAGCCACGCTGCTGTCTCGGACTGCGCAGTACACTAAGAGAAGAAGCTGCTGCTGCAATCGAGTGTTTTTTAAGTGCGCCAGGAGGTGATACGAGGATTTTTTTCCTTTTCATATCCTAACATTGAGGGGAAAGGTAAGTACGCCATGTTTGAGAACACCGCCTTATGCATGTGTGAGTTTTCATTCACTGCAGTCGGAGTTACTTTACGCCACTTGAATGAGAGGCGAGCAGCGCTAACGTCTCCCTCAGCCTAACACCGGACTTTGCTTAAACGATTCCGTCTGTGCCTGCCGTTCACGTCACGTTATCGATTCCGTTTTATACTAGGCATCACCGACTGCACCTATTCATACCTGTTTATTTCTTCAGTCGTGTCCTTCTCGGATCGCCGAACTCAAATAGATGCTTATTCTGCACTCAAACACCGGTTTGATTTCTTTCTTCCTTTCTCCTTTAACAGCAAACCCGCGATTCTCGAAATAATCGCAAATCCAAGAATGGCAATCACTTTCTGTGCGTCCTGGGAAAGTTTTCATTTAATTAAATAATATTTGTACTAAAGCGTTTTTTTTGGAGCTGTGACTCATGTGGTTCTGGTGTTTCAGAAGCGCGTTGTAGGCGCTTTCCTTTATTGTTTTTATCCATGCGGTCTCGTTTTTGTTTTTCTATGGCTGTGTCGTTAGTTAGACGTCGTTTGCTGACGGCGGCGGATTCGCGTGCTGAAGTGACGATGGCGGTGGACCCGGGCTTGAAGGGGTATATTACTAAACCATCCATTTTCCAACCCGCTGAATCCGAGCATAGGGTCACGGGGGTCTGCTGGAGCCAATCCCAGCCAACACAGGGCACAAGGCAGGAACCAATCCCGGGCAGGGTGCCAACCCACCGCAGGACACACACACAAACACAAACCAAGCACACACTAGGGCCAATTTAGAATCGCCAATCCGCCTAACCAGCATGTCTTTGGACTGTGGGAGGAAACCCACACAGACACGGGGAGAACATGCAAACTCCACGCAGGGAGGACCAGGGAAGCGAACCCAGGTCCCCAGGTCTCCTAACTGGGAGGCAGCAGCGCTACCCACTGCTAAGGTAGATTATGTTTTGCCTAAACTTTGTACAATGGCTGACCCTGCGCTCTGACCCCAAGGGGTATGCGAAAACTAACAAATTTCTAATACGAGAAATCGTATAAGACGAAATAAAGAACAAAAAAAAAAACTTTGATTGGACTTACATTGGCCTTACTTACTTGGCCTATGGCTGAAGCAGAAGCAGTCGAGTCCACCAATGTACTTCCAATGCTCTGATTATGTTAGATCTGTTGTCTGTGGGTCTGCCGACTAGATGCTACTCATGCAGTCCTCACACACCCAAGGCTTATTTTGAGACTAGAACAGTGATTTCACTTGTATGATCTGCTGGGAAATACATTTTTTGAAAGCAATAGCTTTTCAGTTCAGATTGGTCAATTATGTAGTGCACTGTTAAGCGGATGTAAGGCTTGGTCGTCCCACTTGACCACAGGCCTGGTGTTTAACAGTGTTGTAGTTTCACTACGTCAGATTCATTTCCACTTTTGCATTTTCTATGCAGTTCAGGAATGGCCGTTTCTAAGTAGCACTTGCATGAAAGTAAGTCCAGTTCAGTTTGTTAGTTTCTGACTGTTCTTTGCTACCAGCCTATAAGGTCAGTGTCTTTCTCTACATAATACGTGACAGTATCTATTATTTTTGTGTCTTGTTGATGTTTTCTCGTATGGCATACATCTTGCAAACACTCTGGTTTTGTTGTTTGCTTTGGCTCGGCCAGGCTTTTGTCTACAGTTAGTTTGACTTGTATTTACCTTTTCTGCATTGGATTGATTGTAGAGTTCTGTGTTTTTTCTGTGATGCTGGTAATTAATTACTTTGTTTCAAGGTAGTGTAGCAACTTCAGGTTTGCACTGTTCCTCAGTCCAAAAGATTGATCTCCGATGAATTTCTCTTTGGTCAAATCCAAAGTACATCCAAATGACAGATACAGTAGTGTTCTCCCTAGCGTCTGTTAGCCCAGCTGTCATCTCGCATGTTCAGAGTTCACATGCAAAGAGTATGGAGAGGTGGGGTGTACATGGTAATAGCAGGGGCGGGGCATCTTAATACAGTAGCAAGGAGTATGGAGAGGTGGGCGGGCGAGAGGGGCCAGTACATGCTAATAGCGGGAGCGGAGCAGCAGTTCACAAGCAAAGAGGATGTGGAGGTGGGTGGGCGAGAGGAGGACTGATAAAATAAAAAAAAGTCTAGTGCAACCAGCCTGTCAGATATCAGAAAAAGGGCATCAGGAAGTAGTGTCAGTGCAGTCTGTGTAGTGCTGCTAAGCGTACATCTGGTCTCTACTTGTTCAGTACATAGCATACCAATATATATATATACATATATATATATATATATATATATATATATATATATATATATATATATATATATATATATATATATATAATATACATACATACATACAGTGGAACCTCAGTTTGCGAGCATAATTCGTTCCGGTAACGTGCTCGTAGTCCAAGGCACTCGTATATCAAAGTGAATTTCCCCATAAGAAATAATGGAAACTCAGATGATTTGTTCCACAACCCAAAACTATTCATATAAAAATGATTAATACAAAATATAAAGTAAAAATAAATAAAACAAATTAATTTGCACTTTACCTTTGAAAAGAATCATGGCTGGTGTGAGTGAGTTTCTAAACTCTTGTGGGATTGCACCCAACGGGACGACACGCGGAAGAGCATCCCAAAGCAATCGCAGTCTCCCAGCGCTGTAGCAGTTCGCCGTAAAAGTGAATCCGAAAAGATCGCGGACATGCTATAAGCGCCTGCCGTCAATGGGTGATACAAGGAACAAGGAACATTATAAATGTGCAGGGCCCTGCCTGACTGCTGTGTCTGTGTATAAATAACCGCGCTG
The DNA here is from genome assembly GCF_900747795.2 of Erpetoichthys calabaricus. Lineage (NCBI taxonomy): Eukaryota > Metazoa > Chordata > Cladistia > Polypteriformes > Polypteridae > Erpetoichthys > Erpetoichthys calabaricus. The sequence continues at coordinate 348,249,509 of NC_041394.2, read as the reverse complement.
TTGCTGTTTTAAGCCGAATAAAGGTTGTGTTGCTAAATTACTGAGACTCAGCTTCGTGTTTTAGGGTGCAAGACGGGGGACTCGCATGTCACAGCACACGTACGCAAGCGCACACACACACACGCACACAGTCACAATGCTAATGCTACAGTAAACAGTATGTGCTCGTACAGATGTTGACTACATGAGTGAGGCACGCCGACTCAGACGGAGAATAGGAGATGATTGCCCACAATCCCGCAGTGAGAGAGAGAGAAGAACCATCAGCTCAGTTGTGATCACATGATGCGCAGCAGACAAAGCATATACAGTACATACTACTTGTACTGCAAGAGCTCGCTCATTTATCAAGTGAAAATTTATTAAAAATTTTTGCTCATCTTGGAAAACACTCGTAAACCAAGTTACTCGCAAACCGAGGTTCCACTGTACAGTTGTTTAAGCATTAGGTGTGTACTGTGTGCAAAAATCCTTGTAGCACTCACTGTGGTTCCTGTTAAAGTGACCCCATCTGCCGTTCTTATATTTGCTCATATTTGGACCTGTGTCCATATTGTAAAAATTGTGCAGAAAAAAAAATCCAGACAAAGTGCAGAAAAAAAAAACTATATGTCGAGAATAAAGTTGACATGTTGACTTTATTCTCGACATTTCCACTTTAATTTCAACGCTTATGTCGAGAATAAAGTCGACATTTCCACTTATTTTCGACATTTCAACTTTATTCTCGCCGTTTTATCTTGAGATTAAAGTCGACATTTCCACTTTATTCTCGTAGTTTGTTATTAAAGTAGAACATCGTAAACTAAACTTCATCTTGAAATGAATATTTACTATATTTTCTCAAACCCTGTCAAAAATTATGTAGCGCATGAAATGCTTTGTGTTAAGTGTTCCCTGACTCATGTTAATCGCTACGTGCTTTTTAAAGTGAATTCCTCTTGCACTGAGGAGGCGCAGGTAGTGATCGCTGCACAGAATACATTAATTTCATGATATTCCTGCTCCCCGAACATTTTACAATGCAAAGGTAAACACTTATATCATTTTCATGATGAAATGCATTAAAGCAGGCATTAATCCTGTGGGGGCACAGTGGCGTGGGGGTTGCACTGCTGCCTCGCAGCAGCATATTTTTCTGGTGGGTTTAGTCGACGAACTTCAGTTTCCTTTCAAAGTCATGTAGGATGTGCTGTTTTGTTCTGCTATATTGACCCTGCTAGTGTATGTTTTGCTCGTGTTCACCCTGTGATGTGCTGGTGCCCTGTTCAGGATTTCCTCCTACCTCGCACACAATGCTTGTTGGGATGGGTGCAACCCTGAATGGATGGCATAATTAAACGAAGATTTTTTTAAAGTTCTGAACACTAAGTTTATAACTAGTTTTAATTTCACAAAGACGTTTATCGTGTGGTGATTGGTTATGTGGAGAAAGAAAAAGGAAGGATAGGAACTGGGGGTTTGGTACGTCAGACAGACAGCACAAATGCAATAAAGAAAGCCCACTCAGAAGAACATCCATTGAATTCTGTTTTTGTGTCTCCAACCACCAGATCACGAACCCAACATTTACACAATATTTCAGTTAAACCTGTGCGATAGCCATTCATACATCCAGTTTTTTGGAGCCTCGTCACACCTGCCATAAAGTTCTCTACACTGAATAGACAACTGGGGACCCCTTACTGCGAGGGAGCAGCACTACCGCCTCACTACCGTACATGTGTAAAACCTGCTTTAATGCATTTCATCATGAAAATGATATCAAGTATTTATCTTAGCATTGTAAATGTTCAGAGAGCAGGAATGTCATAACGTGAATGGATTCTGTGCGGCGATCGTTACCTGCACCTCCCCTCAGTGCAAGAGGAAGTCAGTTTAAGAAGTGCATAGTGATTAACAATTGGGTCAGGAAACACTTAACCCAAAGCATTTAATGTACTACATTAACTTATGACGTTAAGTTTGAGAAAACTAGTAAATTAAACATTGATTTTAAGATGAAGTTTAGTTTACGACATCTTCCGTAATGACAAAATAAACTATGAGAATAAAGTGGAAATGTCGACTTTAATCTCAACATAAACAGCGAGAGTAAAGTTGAAATGTCCAGAATAAAGTCAAATGTCGACTTTATTCTCGACATATAGGTTTTTTTTTTTCTTCATTGTGTCCGTATTTTTTTTTCTTCACTGTGGCCCTAATACGCCTCCGTAGTTTTGTTAAAGTGACCCATCAGCCATTCCTTTTTTGTTCATATCTTGCCCTGCCGTAGTGCAAGTGTGCATTGAATATCCAACAGGCTCTCACTTTCCCACTCAAAAGTCTTATTCATAGGTACTTTTACTTTTTTCCAAACGTTTTACCAACATGACCAAAAAAAGTGTTCGGAAAACAACACTGCTCAGTAATTTCAGAGAAAAGGCGCCACAAACAAATGAAGGTGCAGCGTCAACTCCTGATGTGGTAATTTCAGACAAAGACATTGCAGAGGCTGGTCCATCAGGGGAAATCGCTTCAACACACTCTGCCAATTGATAAATCTAAGCACCGCTTATCCGGCATAAACAGACAATGGTTTAAAGATTTTAATTGGCTAATGGTCAAAGAAAATGGTATGTGGTGCTCATTGTGCATGAAATATTCAAAGAAACACCACCCAAGGAGGGAGTTACCTTGGGTAAATGTGCCATGCACAAGAATTCGAAAAGAAAGCTTGCTGGACCATGAAAAAAGTAAAACGCACATCGAGTCTTCTGCTGACCTTTTAGGAAAGCGTTTACTAGTGCAAACTGGAATCGGTCAAATTGAAAGATCTGTATCTGTGTTAAATACCTTACAGAGAGATGCCTTTGTGGGAGCTTTAAGGTCCATGCATTGGTTGGCAAAAAATGAGTTGCCACATACAACGTTGTTTGAAAAGCTTGTTGGAACACTGTAAAGAAATGGGTTGTTCCTTTTTACAACATCTCAGTGTTAGTAAAAATGCACATTACACCTCTGAAAGAATAATGCAAGAGCTGCTGGATGTCTTAGCATCAGAAATAAAGTACAACATACTGAAAATATACACACTGAAAATTTTTTTTATTATTCTGTGTGATGAAACCACAGACATCTCAATTGTAAAATAATTAATTATTTACATTTAATATGTTTGCCAGGTCACTAAAGAGGTCAGAATTAGTTTTGTATCAACCCACAATATGATTGATGGCAAAGCAGAGACTATAACCAACACACAGAGTGAGACTATGGACACTCTAGGCTTGAAAACTGCTAATCTGGTTGGACTAGGGTCAGGTGGAGCGGCTTTTATGATTGGGAAACAGCAAGGTGTGGCAAAATTGCTTAAAGATAAAACATCTGGACTCTTGGTCAACTGCTACAGTGTAAAACACCGATTGGCCCTTGCAAGTGCCCAAGCAGCAGCTGCTTTACCTTATTTAACAAAACTGAACAACATCTTAAGGCAGCTGTTCAATTTCTTCCAAATTCTTCAGTTAGGATGGCCGGTTTAACGGAAATTCAAAATATTCTGAACATTCCCCAGATTAAGCTGAAAATGGTCAGTGACACTAGATGGCTGTCTCATGACTTTGCAGTACAGTCACTACAACATCACAGCTGAAGGATTAAGCAGATGTATTAAAATGTACAACTTTGTTTCCTTTCTGATGATGCTTTCAGACGTATTACCTTTGTTGTCCAACTTATCTAAGGCATGGCAAAGGCAAGATGTCAATCTTACCGAAATTGAACCAATTTTGCTCGCCACAAAATTGTCCATCATGGAGTTGAAAGACACTCCTGGGATATATTTTCAAAATCTTCATCATTGTCTGGCAGAAGAATGGTCAGATCTCTGCATTGTTTATACAGAGAGTGATGTAATGTCATTTAAGACTGCATCCATTCATCCATCCATCCATTTTCCAACCCGCTGAATCCTAACTACAGGGTCACGGGGGTCTGCTGGAGCCAATCCCAGCCAACACAGGGCACAAGGCAGGAACCAATCCCGGGCAGGGTGCCAACCCACCGCAGGACACACACAAACACACCCACACACCAAGCACACACTAGGGCCAATTTAGAAATGCCAATCCACCTAACCTGCATGTCTTTGGACTGTGGGAGGAAAACCACACAGACACGGGGAGAACATGCAAACTCCACGCAGGGAGGACCTGGGAAGCGAACCCAGGTCTCACAACTGCGAGGCAGCAGCGCTACCCACTGCGCCACCATGCCGCCCATTTAAAACTGCAATATATGATAAATACCTAGAGACAGTTGTCAAGCACCTAGATGCAAGATTCCCTGACATGCCAATTATTTCCAGCTTTTCAAAAGTTTTCAATGCAGAAATTCACAATTCAGGTGAGTCTGCTGAAATTCTTTTCGATCATTACTCCAAAAATGGTAGCCCTCCAATTTTAAAATATGAAAGTAGCAGGCAAGAATGGACAGTTGTGTCAAAAATGATCAGAAGTCAATCATACAAAGACTTCAGTCCAAAACAGATTTTACTAAAAATAATGACATCAGAGCTCAAAGAGTTGTTTCCAAATTTAGCCAAACTAGCTCATATTGGGCTAGTGATCCCAGTGAGCACAGCTGAATGTGAAAGGGGGTTTTCTGCCCTTAAAAGGATCAAGACATGTTTGAGAAATCGCATGAATCAAAGTGCGCTAAGTAATCTCATGCTGATCTCCTTGGAGGGCCCAGATCCTGGGGACTTTGATTATGGAAAAGCTGCAGACAACTGGGCCTCTGGGAAGAAAAGAAGAATACATATTTAACTGAAGACTCCTTCTGCATGTGCAAGTTGGCTTTGAAGAATATTTTTAAATTTTTCTTCATTAGGTTTCCCATATCTTTTTTTTCATTGTTTTCACTTTTCTTCCAGACAGCGACAATATTTGTGCCTTTTGGTTTATGTCATAACAATTGTTATTTAAAATTTTTGTTAGAGTTGCAGGATCCTGAATTGGATACTTCTTAAACTTAATAAAAATATTCTGGCACAAGTGTCAAACCTTAAAAATGGAAGTCAAATTGAGCATTAGAAAATAATTAATAATAATGAACTAATAAAAATAGTGCACATTTAATTTTCCCCATCCCGGCCCACCCAGCTACTTTTTCATGCCACCCGGCTGGAAAAAATTTCTGGGGAGAACACTGTACAGATTTTTTTTTTCCACTAGCAAGTTACCAGCATCCCCCTCCTGTATTGTACTCATATTGGGTGGATAAACAACAGATTCGTTTATTCTTTTACCCCCAAAAGCACACGCTGCATTAGGCTACTAGTCCAGAACAAATGACAATGGGACAGATTGAGAAGACTTCGGATTCGTCAGTCTTACTGTGTGTTCCACATTTCCATAGTTGAGGTTCAGTTGACCATAAGCAAACCCCCCCCCCTACAAGTGCATGCAGTGACTGGCGGCACAGTGTGAATACTACTGATAGAACATCATCACGACCTTTTCCTTTTTAGTAATTGTATGGTTTCAGATTGTGATTTTTAGTTTTGATTTGATTAATTATGCAGCACGACTTGACAACCTTTAAGACGTACTTGGAAGAGAGATCAGGACAGCTTAGCTACTGGCTAAACAAACAAACTCGGTGGACTGAATGGTCTCCTCTTGTTTGTCACGTTGCTTATGTTCTTATGTATGTCCTGTCATATTGAACATTGGTATTTGGAAAAAAAAAATCAAATTTTATTTTAAAAAAAAAAAAAAAGGTCTTATTTGAAGGCAATACCTGACACTCAATTGTAAAAGAACTGTTTGCTTTCCACACACTGACTTTGGCAGTGAACTACTCCTGACACGCTATGGAATGCTGCAGTATTTTTACAGATCTGTTTTTGCACTTCACTTCAGCAGTCGGCCTTTTCATAATCTTGAATGGTCAGCTTGTTATCTATACTAATAAAAGGCAAAGCCCTCACTGATTGACTGACTGACTCACTCATCACTAATTCTCCAACTTCCCGTGTAGGTAGAAGGCTGAAATTTGGCAGGCTCATTCCTTACAGCTTACTTACAAAAGTTAGGCAGGTTTCATTTCGAAATTCTACGCGTAATGGTCATAATTGGAACCTGTTTTTTGTCCATATACTCTAATGGAGGAGGCGGAGTCACGTATCGCGTCATCACGTATTACGCCTCCTACGTAATCACGTGAAGTGAAAACAAGGAAGAGATTTACAGCACGAGTCAAACGCGGAACGAAGGTAAATGACATTAATTGTTGAGTGTCTTTTAATACTGTGTAATTGTTGAGTGTCTTTTAATACTTTGTAAGCATACATATTAACAGATGTGCAATTAAACGTGTGCATTTACGGGGTGATTTCTCAGGCTTAAAGCTCGAAGTGATCACTCGAGTGAAGGCAGCTTCACAAAAAAAACAGATCCTTAACAAACTGTTATTGCTATATTTTCCCTCAATTTTAAAAGGTTTTCTTTTCTTCTTAATAAAAATTTAAAAGCAGAACTTCGCCGGTGCGAACCGCGGGGATTTCAGCGACTGACGCATACAGACATATTCATGAGTGCAGGTACTTCGGAAAGAAAGCACCGTGTAAACCTAAAGTTTAAATTAAGTTCATAGACCTACAAAAGGTTGCCATTGATTTGAGGCAAGATTGCTTTTCTCCTGTACAACTATACATTGCATTCTCAAGAGTGTGCTTGCACAGCTTGGTCATATTACAACCGGAGTGCTGAACTGACAACGTGATATACAAACAGAACAATTGTAAAAACAGGATTAAATAAAAAGGCTGCTTCCGTTGGCAAAGCAACGAAAAAGGAAGACCTTATATGACGTTCGTTTATAAAACAGCGGAGAGGCTGTGTGAAGTCAGCTTCACAAAAAAACAGATCCTTAACAAACTGTTATTGGTAGATTTTCACTCAATTTAAAAAGGTTTTCTTCTTAATAAAAATTTAAAAGCAGTACTTCGCCGCTGCAAAGCACGGGGATGTATATATATATATATATATACATAGATAGATAGAGATATATATGTATATAGATAGATAGATATATAGATAGAGATATATAGATATATAGATATATATATAGATAGATAGATAGAGATATATGTGTATGTATGTAAATGTATATATGTGTATATATATGTAGATATGTAAATATGTATATGTGTATATATATGTGTCTATGTGTGTATGTATGTATATATATATATATATATATATATATATATATATATATATATATATATATATATGTGTGTGTGTATGTATGTATGTGATGTGTATATATATGTTTATACATGTATATATATGTGGATGTGTATATGTGTATATATATATGTATATATGTAGATATGTGTATATGTAGATATGTATATATAAGTATATATGTTTGTGTATATATATGTTTACATAACCTCTTTAACACACTACTTCTCCGCTGCGAAGCGCGGGTATTTTGCTAGTCTACATTACTAAAGCTTGCAGCCAGGACCCTTCACAACATAAATTGGGACAGTTTTTTTTTTTTCTTCTATTTGATCTTCAAGTGTATTTTAACAATTTGTAGTCAGAATTTATTATCCAAATTGAAAACTCACTCTTTTGGATTTACATCTGATAGGAAGCTAAGTGCCCACCAGCAAAGCCATTTAGATAGATAGACAGATAGATACAGGGGTGCAGAAATCCAACGCCGACTCGTTCGCCACGGGTAAATTGACCGTCGAACAAGCGTGTTTTTCTGTTTCAGTTGTCCGCGGACAAGTGCAAGTTTCTGGAGAAAAATATATGTGCAGGGCACATTTTACCACTACTTTCACATTTTAAACATTTGGGTACGTACTTTGTGTGGAAACAGTCTACTTAGGCATGTTCTTCATGTCTCAAATTGGTCTTCAATATTGTTTACAAAATGACAGCTGATTTTTCAAAGGGGAAGCACTCTTACGATCTTACATAAGTATTTTACATTAATACTTACACGCTTGGAGATGCGGTCATTTTTTTCATGCCGACATTACGATGTAATCTGATGATTTTTCAATATAATCAATAACTTTTATATATTACCAGTAACGGCGTACTGCACGATAACATGCAGTGAATAAATCCACTTGACTTGAGCATTCCTAGTTTTCATCCTCTTTCTCTGTATGGTTAGCATTCATTTGCTCAAAGGTTGATGCACTTGCTGCTTCCTGAGCAGCTCTTCTTTTCCCAACCGTAGCGGCCCGCTGCTTCTGTTCTTTCATTGGCATCTTTTCGCGTTAAAACTGATTAAGTTAGTTTTTGTGTTGCAATTACTTAATACGTTTTCTTTAATTTTTCACTTAAACTGGCACTTAAGTCTTCAATCTGCCTCAAGAGTGATTAGCGAAGGTGGTGGGGGAATGAGAATGGCTCCCATACGCATGCTGCGCACTGCCGAGAGTTGATTCAACAATAAAATAAAAATAAAGAGTAATACAAATCATCGCCCCGAAAGCGGATAGTAGACGTCACGTAGTATACTGTATGTGTACCAAATTTCAAGTCAAAAGGTGAAATGGTTTGCGAGCTACAGGTGATTTAAAATCCTGGACAGACAAACGAACAGCCACGGTAGCAAATTATAGAAGACGATTGATAAAATTCATTGTTTCTACATAAAAATGCAGTCATTTTACTTACAATACAATTGTTTTCACCACATAACAAAGCTTGTTAGGCAGTTAATCTTTCCTGAAATTTGCGATTTCTTGTAGGTTGTGATATATTGAGGAGTTAAGAAATTTATTGCGTGACAACATCAATTTTGATGAGCTATCAATAGATCGTTTTTTTGATTAGCGAATATTTCATATAAAACAAGTTGGTTTTGTGCTGTCAGTTTATTAAAAATAAAGAAGAAAACATTCTAACGGTTTCCAAATGTTATGAAATATCTATAAAAATCTTAACTGTAGTATGTGAAACAGAACTAGTGTAGCTATAATGAAGGCATTATTTATTAGTGAGTTAAAATGATAAGGAAATCTTTTATAAAATGTTCTAGAGCAAGGTGGCAAAATACTACTCCCTGAAAGAACTTTTTTAAGTTTTAAAATGGAAGGCAGTTTTGGTATCAATAAAAGAGATCAGAAAAATAAACTATTTTTCACTTTTGTTATTTGTTTATGGACAAGTGAATTTAACTGGCGGACAAGTGGATTTTCTAAGTTTACTTGTCTGTGGACAAGTAGAAAAAAATTTGATTTCCACACCCCTGTTAGATACTTTATTAATCCCAAGAGGAAATTCACACTTTTAAATGAATCAACAGACCAGTTGAAACAGCAAGAGCCAGAGATGCCAAAGGTGATGTGCTTTTGCTTATTAACTATTGGAATATTTAGTTTTACCATGTTACCTGCAAGCATGAAGTGTGTAAAATGTTCAATTAAAATACATATTCATTCCCATGTAAAAGGAAAACGTAATTGTTATCCAGAGCCATATAGTATTGTTGAGTTTACTTGTGTACTGCACACAAACAGACACACCAATGGGTCTAAGTGTTGAATTATTCCACAAAGAGTATTGAAATTTATGAAGAATTCCTTGGTGGACTGTTGTGTGGGTGATTAATTAGGTTTAATTTATATTTGATGAAACTGGGGAGGGACTTTGGATGTGGTAGGAATGCATTATTATTCTTCCATTAGAAGATAATATAATGGAGGCTTCCTTCATTCGAAAGATTGCAATCAGATGTTTTCTGGAGCAGCTTATATTGAGATAACAAAGGATCGCTGTATTTTGTTTCCAATAATTTGTCAATGAATTCAATTAATGTATTTTAAGTTAACCTAACATGTTAAGAAAAGTTGCTAACCTTCTTAACAGCACTTTTACTTCTAAGCTCTATTCATGCCCGTCCCAGTAATGAAGGATGTCGGAGGAGCTCAAGTCAGGTCAGTGAGCTGTTTACATCTGCAAAGGTAAAGTCCAGCATTCAACTAAACAAAGCAGATTAAAAACTGCCTTTTTTATAATTAGTATTAGTCCTTTACCAGGCAAATGTCTTTCTCTAACGTATCACTAACAAAATAAAGTGTAAGCATCATAAATTGCACATCAGCCAAACCTAGCAAACCCCTTATTTCAGCCACTTGTCCACTTCTGTTGCAGACCATTAAACTTAAACTCCCCTTTCATTTCCTCATTCTTGATTTGTTCTGAGACCCTACATAGTTAAAAATTCCTGAACATAAATAATCACATAATTCTAGGGCCCCAACAACACTGCATGTTCAATCCAAGAAATGAAAACCGCTGACCCACAACTGTGGGAGATGGTCGTCTTCTAGTCTGAATCCTTGTCCCACTCCCAAGTTTGTTTAACACCTGATACGTTTATATGAAGAGTGATGACTTACTGTCAATGTACTATTTATCGTCTTAGTTTATGTAATCTTAACTGAAAGGATGTTGTAAAATTTAATGCAAATATCTTGAGATCTGATGAAATTCAGTTCTTTCCACAGAGAAAAAGCCTTGATTTATTGGAATGCCTATATGAACGTGCAAAAGGAAGAAGACAAATATAAGACTGACCCAAATATCATGGAGGAAAGGAATGTAAATGTTAAGGAGGAGGAGGAGGATGATGACTGTGAATGGGAGTGTGTCCACCCTAAACAGGAGTGTCTGGACCTGAAGGAAGAGGACTGTGAACTGGAGTCAGTGAGTATTAAAGAGGAAGAAGACCAGAAGTCTGTCAGCATTGAGATTCACAAATATAAAAGGGTAGAGAGTGTCAAAGAAGACAAACTTCATTGTGCATGTCAAGATGGAGTGGTAACTGTGTTAGTTACTTATCAAAGAAGACACTGTTCATCACTAGAGCCTTCAAGCGACATGAAGTCTGAATCATTAGAGTCTAAGGAAATTTCATCTGTTAAAACTCGGGTAGACCAGCTGTCAACCACAAAGAAATTTTTAAAAAGTAAGTGAAAAATGTGTAAGTTGGGGGGTTGGGGAGGCTGGGATGAGTCTGAAAGGGTAGTCCTAAGCTTTTTGTGAGAAACTTCAAAACAGATTGAAATTGCTGTGCTGTGCTTCATGTATGTTATAAGGCTTAGCAATTTTCTGTTCTTGTATTATAGTTGTATATTTTTGCAGTCACTGTAAGCCTCACCTTGATAAAGCGTGCTGTACAAAAATAAATTTGCAAGACAATGTTTGTGACAGTCACAAGCTCTTTAATATAAGAGGACTGAAAACAAACTCACAAAGCTAATCTGCATCTTTTACGGTGTTTGCATGTGCTTTGGGAAATGCTGGAAATAGAAGCTTCTTACTGGGAAATTTGACATAACAGTACTACTCCTTCTAGTAGCTCCCATTGGGGTAAATCAGAGAGAGTTTTGATATAATACTGATTTGTCATGATAATTTCTTCTTCTTCTTCTTCTTCTTCTTCTTCTTCTTTCGGCTGTCGCCACAGCAGATCATCTTGTTCCATATCTTCCTGTCCTCTACATCTTGCTCTGTTCACACCCATCACCTGCATTTCTTCTCTCGCCACATCCATAAACCTTCTCTTAGGCCTTCCTCTTTTCCTCTTACCTGGAAGCTCTATCGTTAACATCCTTTACCCAATATACTCTGCGTCTCTCTCCTCTGCACATGTCCGAACCAACGCTATCTTGCCTCTCTGACTTTACCTCCCAACCGTCCAACTTGAGCTGACCCTCTAATGTCCTCATTTCTAATCCTGTCCATCCTCGTCACACCCAATGCAAATCTCAGCATCTTTAACTCTACCACCTCCAGCTCTGTCTCCTGCTTTCTGGTCAGTGCCACCGTCTCCAACCCATATAACAAAGCTGGTCTCACTACCGTCCTGTAGACCTTCCCTTTCACTCTTGCTGATACCCGTCTGTCACAAATTACTCCTGACACTCTTCTCCACCCAGTCCACCCTGCCTGTACTCTCTTCTTCACTTCTCTTCAACACTCCCTGTTACTCTGTACTATTCAACCCGAGTATTTAATTTCAACCACCTTCGCCAACTCTGCTCCCTTGCATCCTCACCATTCCACTGACCTCTCTCTCATTTACACACATGTATTCTGCCTTGTTCCTACTGACCTTCATTCCTCTCCTCTCTAGAGCATATCTCCACCTCTCCAGGGTCTCCTCAACCTGCTCCCTACTATTGCTACAGATCACAATGTCCTCAGCAAACATCATAGTCCACGGAGACTCCTGTCTGATCTCGTCTGTCAACCTGCCCATCACCATTGCAAATAAGAAAGGGCTCAGAGCTGATCCCTGATGTAATCCCATCTCCACGTTGAGTGCATCTGTCACTCCTACCACAGACCTCACCACTGTCACACTTCCCTTATACATATCCTGTACAACTCTTACACATACATCTTTGCCACTCCCAACTTTTTCATACAATACCACAACTCCTCTCGAGGCACCCTGTCATATACTTTCTCCAGGTCCACAAAGACGCAATGCAACTCCTTCTGGCCTACTCTATACTTCTCCATCAACAAACCTCAGAGCAAACATTGCATCTGTGGTGCTCTTTCCTGGCACGGAACCATACTGCTGATCACTAATCCTCACCTCACTTCTTAACTGAGCTTCCACTACTCTTTCCCATAACTTCATGCTGTGGCTCATCAATTTTATCCCCCTGTAGTTACTGCAGTTCTACATATCCCCCTTATTCTTAAATATCAGCACCAGTACGCTTCTTCTCCACTCCTCAGGCATCCTCTCATTTTCCAAGATTCCATTAAAACATCCTGTTAAAAACTCTACTGCCATCTCTCCTAAACACCTCCATGCTTCCACAGGTTTGTCATCTGGACCAACGGCCTTATCATTCTTCATCCTCTTCATAGCTGTCCTTTCTTCCTCCTTGCTAACCCTTTGCTTTTCCTGATTCACTATCTCCCCATCATATAACCTTCTCTCTCTCTCATTCACCAGCCTCTCAAAGTATTCTTCCCATCTGCTCAACCCACCCTCCTCACTTGTGAGTATGTGTCCATCTTTATCCTTTATCACCCTAACCTGCTACAGATCTTTCCCAGCTAGGTCCCTCTGTCTAGATCACCGGTCCTTTTCTCCTCCTATGTGTCCAACCTCTCATACATCTCATCATATGCCTTTTCTTTAGCCTTTGCCACCTCTCTCTCTTCAACTTACGCCTTATCTCCTTGTACTCCTGTCTACTTTCTACATTTCTCTGACTATCCCACTTCTTCTCTCCTGTACTTCCCCATTCCACAACTAGGTTTCCTTTTCCTCCTTTCTCTGTCCAGATGTCACACCAAGCACCCTTCTTGCTGTCACCCTTATTACATCTGCTGTAGTTGCCCAGCTGTCTGGTAACTCTTCACTGCCACCCAGTGCCTGCCTCACCTCATCCCTGAACTCAACCTTGCAGTCTACTTTTTTCGACTTCCACCTTTTGATCCTTGACTCTGCCTGCACTCTCCACCTCTTCTTGATCTCCAACAGCAGACCTCTATCCTATGCTATCTAACTGCACTTTACAGTCTTCCATCTCCCTCAGATTAACCCTCCTGCATAGGATATAATCTGCCTGTCTGCATCATCCTCCACTCTTGGACATCACCCAATGCTTCTCCCTCTTTTTAAAATGTGTATTCACCACGGCCATGTCCATCCTTTTCGCAAAATCCGCTACCCTCTGACCTTCTTCATTCCTCTCCTTGACACCATACCTACCCATCACCTCCTCGTCTCCACTGTTCCCTTCACCAACATGTCCATTGAAATCTGCTCCAATCACCACTTTCTGTCCCTTGGGTACACTGTTCATCACTTCATCCAACTCACAACTTGCACACCCAACTTGTGGTGCATATGCACTAACAACATTCATCATCACACCTCCAATTTCCAGCTTCATAATCATTACTCTGCCTGACACACTTTTCACTTCCAAAACACTCTTGACATACTGTTCCTTCAGAATAACTCATACCCCATTTCTCCTTCAATCCTCACCATGATAGAACAATTTGAATCCAACTCCGATCCACCTGGCTTTGCTCCCCTTCCATTTAGTCTCATGCACGCACAATATATCAACCATCCTTTTCTATGTCACATCGGCTAACTCTCTCCCCTTACTAGTCATACTGCCAACATTCAAAGTTCCTACCCTCAATTCCACTCTTTCATCTATCTTCCTTCTCTCTTAATGCCTTTAGACACCTTCTCGCCCCCCACCCCACCGCCCCTTCTTCTCCTTCTTCAACTTTTTCAGCCAACAGTAGCCCTCATTACGCCAGCACCCTGTTGGCTAACAGTACTGGTAGCGTTCGTTGTGATCCCGGGTCTCGACCGATCCAGTATGGAAATCAGTGCTGTTGTCTGCATATTGATCTGGCAAAATTTTACACCAAATGCCCTTCCTGACATAACCCTCCCATTTTATCCGGGCACGGGACTGGCATGAAGAAACGCACTGGTTTGTGCATCACCTGTGGCTGTCATATTAATTTAAAGCATACAATAAAAAATGTCTCGGTGGAAAATATTTGGCAGTCATAATGTATCTGGAGTGACGAGATGAAACACTTCTTGTTCTGCCTTTGCAGCTACCCCTCCTAGGCCTGACACGTTGTTCCAGTGATATCTGGAGATTTGTGCTTCTGGTTACAAGTGTACCATTTTGGGAAATCATGCATTTGGGCGATGAAAGAAACAGCAGAGTATCATTTTGCATATGGTTTTGTGAAATCGCAGCTAAAATTCATTTCACATGTGATTTCACAATCACAAAACACAAACTCGCTTAAACAAAACTTTTACCCTGCAAATTCATTGTCAAGTAAATTACCGCCTCATTGCTGTTTCATACATTTAAATAATGAGATGTTTATTTTAACAGTAGTATTTTGAAACTATTATAAGTATTGTTACAACAGTTGTTAGGTGGTGAAGAGGAGCTTGCTTGCTTTAAAATTGGAATCATGTAGTTTTCCACAGCAGTGGCACTTCCTGGAGCCTTAGGGACAGACTGAACAGGTGACAAAGGACACCACAAAGTTGATAGTCTCAGCCTCAAGAACTCAACGACTGACTCCCGTCTAACCCAGCTCCTTTTAGTTTGTGTAGCTTCCACGATTGTCTCCTCACTTGGTCTTCACTTGTGGACAGTCCACACTCATTGATGGTTGGAGGTAGACCGGTCATTGTCTATTCCAGTTGATGTGGTAGGAGTTATTGAGACTAGTCATTGGAAGAAGGTGACAGGGCCAGGAAAAAAAATCTATTAAAAATTGTTTAACTTCGTCTACGTCCCCTTCTAGCACCTGAGTCCTGGATTGCTCGAGTCCGGTAACTATGCTCGGCCCATTTCAGACATTCTTCATTATTCTGAGTGAGTTTGTTTTTAGCTTTGTGTTACATGTCACTGCCATGAGTCACTGCCTGGTAGTAGTTTGTAACTGGAGAACTGTCAAGAAGCCCCAAAACAAAGATGAAGCACAATGTTATTATATAGTAAAGCCATAGATTTTCATTGTAGGAACAGTCACAATCCAGTATTTGTTGATGAGAAAAAAGGATCAGCAAGAAAGGGTGTAATTAAAAGGTAATCAGTAAAAATAATTTGCTACAGTGATGTATTCATCAGATTGGCTGGCCCAACACTGTTTCAGCCGTGGAATGGCCAAATGGGGGAGGCAGCTTGATGGATGAGGTCTCCAGGAGTCTAAAATTATCCAAATCTTATTATGTGATAACATCTAATGTTAAATTCTGCTCCATACTTCTAAAAAATTTTTAATTTTTTTTTATTGAGGAATTGTTCTGTGTATTGTATTGTATTGTATTGACCCCCTTCTTTTGACACCCACTGCACGCCCAACCTACCTGGAAAGGGGTCTCTCTTTGAACTGCCTTTCCTGAGGTTTCTTCCATTATTCCCTACAAGGGTTTTTTTGGGGAGTTATTTCTGGTCTTCTTAGAGAGTCAAGGCTGGGGGGCTGTCAAGAGGCAGGGCCTGTTAAAGCCCATTGCGGCACTTCCTGTGTGATTTTGGGCTATACAAAAATAAACTGTATTGTTTTGTATGTTTTTTTGACTGATGCCAACACTCCCAATAGATAATCCGGCTAAACAATAACAGTCATTTCAGAAAGAGAAGAATTCAGTAAATAAATTTATATCGTTTACTATTAGAAGTTACTGATAAGGAATCCATAAAAACCAGATAGTCTAACTCTGCCAAGCAGGAAGAAAAAATTCTGATCATTGATCAAGTGACTCTGTAGCAGCCAAAAACAATTTATACTTCAAACCAGTGCTGAGGAACTCCCCAAAACTATGAGGCACCCTGGCTTAACTCTTTTAGGGCGGATGTCGACTTTTGTCGACAGGAGGGGTTGAAGGCGAATGTCGACAAAAGTCGACATCCAGGGATAGGGGGCGACAATCAGCTGTTAATGGCGACAAATCTCACTGTCACGTCACAGGCATTCCCTCTGTGCTTGGAGGAATGCTAGACTCGTTGACTCGGCAAATAAACCTTGCGTGTGCGTGAGTTGCGAAATGTAAACAAAGGCCAGATGGCACCGACATGTGAAAAGGCAGCGAAGCAAGTGCAGAAAAGAAAACACTCGGCAGACGATGTTTTGCGCATTATCGCGGAGTCGGACTCTTGATTTTTCAGAATCGGATTTTATTGGCAGTGATCAGGAGATCGAACGAGAGTGAGAAGCCAGCATCAGCAGATCAGACACCAGCCGATGCCGCGCCAGCGGATCTGCTGCCAGTTGAGTGCCTTCGCGCAGCCGATACACCTATGGCAAGGTTCGCATGGGATAAATACACAGACATTGATCCGTTGAGAGCCGATCTGGCTACCGGAGTTTACAAGACGGCATGGCTTGCTGTTGGACACGACAGATCACCAGCTGCTGTACTTCAGGCTGCTCTCTCCTGATGCTGCTTTTCAGCTACTGTCAGACGAGACAAACAGGTAGGCAGAGATTTTTTTTGAATCGCGGGCTGCGTTTGCATCGCATTCTCGTTTTTCAAAGTGGAAACCCACAATGAACGACAAGATGAAGCGCGCTGTGGCATTACAAATAGAGATGGGACAGAACTGGTGATATAACTTCAGGGAGCATTGGTCCAAATGTGTTTTGTCCCCTGGTGGCTTAGGTACGTGCTGCTGCAAAGTTTTATTCACTTCTGTAATAAACAGAAGCAAATCCCATGGAGTGAGCCAGGCTATAATGCCATACATAAAGTTCATAAAGTTTCAGAAGATGAAAACAGGTGACAATACGGTTTTCATGCAGGCAGAAAACTTGGTGGCAGTGGCATGGCACGATGGCAAATGGGTGACTTGTCTCTCTACAGTACACACTAACAATATATGTTAGAAAGTGCAGCAACAGACAATTGAAAAATAGGCACCAAAGCAACACAAATTGTAAGGAGTGCAATGTGGCAATGACTGAAATTGGCTGCTTTGAGCGAGATCAGACTTTGCTGTGTAAAATGTATGTGATATGTATGTGAAATCATAGAGTATGCAGACTCATACAACATGCAAGACAGTAACATTTGTCAAAAGGAAATATTTTTTGTTGATTTGATATGTTAAACAATTGCTTTGTGTTCTTTTTTTAAAAAATGTTAGTTTTTGGAAAAATATTCAGCCCTGGGAGAAAAGAAACAAAAAAAAAAAATTAGCCCTAAAAGAGTTAATCGGGTTTGAAATACCCCTTTTTATCTTTGCAATGCACACAATTGCGACACCAATATTCACCACAGATGGTCTTGAACTAATACCGGGGGGGATTTTTTTTACCTACATCCAATACACGCACCATAAGGCTATGGATTTGTACCATTTTGAAAAATGGGGAACAATACCCTTATGATCACATTAGTACAACACACAAAAAATAACTTCAACTACATTTCACACATCCCTAGGGATAACATCTAAAAAAAAAAATAGAAAATCCCAAAAACCTGCTTTTGCCCATTTCAAGTTTTGTCACTCTTCCTTGTGCAGATTCAGTTGCTTCCCAGCTTTTTGCAATTTAAAGGGAGTAAGAAGATGCTCATGCAAAGGATGATAAACTGCCCACCAACTGACTGCAACAGTAACATATCCACTAAAGGAGAGGACTCCACCGAGCAGTTAAGTGAAAGGCACTTTTATCAAATCCAAAAACTAGTTCGTTTTGGATAAAAGCATTGATAGAAAGGTGTGTTTTGTGAGGATGTGTTTAGACTATTTTTAACACTGCACCTTCTATCAACACACTGTATGTATTTAGCTATTTAATGGATACTCCTGGAGCTTTTAGCTCACTGGAGCTGTCAAAGGACCCGGTGACATTTTTACTACTGTCATATTTTATAAGATTCCTTTCCTTCACGCAGCTTTTTCTTCGACCCTTACTGTGTGTCCTTCAGAGTCTGTTTGTCGCCGGATTTGAATGCCCACTTTTTGTCAGTTAGAAGACCTTTCCTTAGTGATCCAGGACTCAATATTTGGAAAGCAAAGTTTTGTCTTTGTGGGTACCACTGTGACGACACAAAAGCTAATATAGTCTGTGATGCAATGGCTGAGTTTCTCGATATCATCCCCATGTGACTTGCACATGCCCAATATGTCATTTGGAAGCAGTCATTCAGAGCCATTTATGTCTCTAGGCTCCACTTCCTCTCTGCCCTTGTGGTAACAGGTTGCCATCTAATGACAGGCTCGTGGCAGGGAATAAGATGAATCGGGGTTAGGGTCAGATCTGCCCAAAGGTGCCAGTCATTTACACTTAAAGGTTTTATCTTTAACATTTGAATAGAGCAGGATCAGCTTGTTATTAACTCAAGACACAAAATTGTAGAAATTTGTCATAGTTCCTACCATCCCTAGGAAGAAGTCTTTGGCGTAGTGATCACTGACCGGTGCATTTTGGCCATACGATTATATGTGATAATCCAATGTCTGTCATCTTCAATTTTTTCTCCCATTGTACATTAATGTAACACTTTGTTCATTCCTCTGTTTTGCTGTGATGATGTAAATAATCCATTTTGATATAAATTTTGGCTCATTCTAATTATGAAAAGTGCATTTCACAAGTATGGCATGGTGCTCAGTTTTATAAATGAAACTGAAGATGATCACTTCACCTCTGTTAACCCAATAAGATAAGAACAAGATGTAATTTTGAATAATATTTTAAGAGTATGAGGACAAAATAATGATGCAGTTCTGTGATGTCTTTAACAAAATGTAACACAATATTTTGTCAACTGGGTCTCTCGCATGTGATCTGCTTAGTTTACTCATTTCATCTTTTTGTGTCCAGTGATTGTGCTCATGTGCTGACTCGTCATTAACCCTTTAACCGCCAACTCCCTAAATATTCCCCAAGCCAGGCGAAATCTGAACAATTTTTGTTTTTTTACTTTTTTACATTTTTTTTTACATTTTTTACATTTATTCAAGCAGTATTGACCACTAAATGTTGTGCAAGTTGCCAGTGTATACACGAAATCTATAAATGTAACCTGAATTCTCAGCTAAGCAAAACATCTTGATACCAAACCGTGCCCTTTTCAATGGTAGATACTGTCGAAACTGTAAGCGGCCCTTCCACGACAATAAACTTTCATCAACTGCAACTGACGGTCCTGGCATGTAGGGCAACTGAAATGCTTCAAATAAATGATCAATCAAAGGACGTAGCTTGAACAAGCGGTCGCGGTTTGGATCTTTCCTATCTGGCTCGTTTCTGTTGTCATTCAAATGAAAGAATTTCAGCAGCAAAGAGAATCGGTTACGTGTCATGACAGCTGCAAAAATAGGTGTTGCATACATAGGATCTGTAGACCAGTACATCTCAATATCTGGTTTTCTGATTATTCCCATCAACATCAAAATCCCAATGAATTTTTTCATTTCGTTTTCATCAGTGTCAAACCAAGCACGAACACGGGAATGTGGAGGTAAATTGGGATTTTTCTCAATAAACTGTGCTGCATACAGATTTGTCTGATGAACAAAATGTCTAATCAAATCAGGTGACACAAACAGCTCATAAAACTGCTCAGCAGTGTAATTGTTTACATCAACAATAAAGCCACACGTTCCCTCAAACGAATGCAGAAAAGGTAGTTCACCTCGGGCAGCAGCCCAGCTGAGATGCTGGGGATACACCCACTCAGCGCCGTCATCCGATGCGTCTTCATTCACAATATCATGCAGCGCACGTTGCTGCTCATCACTGTCACTAAAATCTTCTTCAGAACTGCTACAATCATGATCAGAACTGTCCAAAATCGCCTGCAAAGCCTCACTTGAAGTCAGTTTACGTTTCGCCATATTCACAGCTGTTACATGCGAATCACGTCACATGACCGGCCAAAACAACCACAGACTTGTCGAAATACAACGTAGTAATAATACCCACGCCAAACCGTCAGTTATACTACTTGCCAGGCATTCATATAACCACAGGCAAATGTGCCGGATAATTCCGGCAGTATGGCGTTAGCATTAAAACAGCGGTGCCGGATATATCCGGCAGAGGGCGGTGAAGGGGTTAAACAGAAGGGGAAATTATCAAGTTGAATGGCTTTTCTTTTGCAACCTAACATTTACAGTTTCTTATGCTTATAAAAGATTGTTCCTAATTTCATCCAGCATTTATTTAATGGTGTGACTTAATGTTAATAGGGACGTGGATGAAGAGTAAGTCTGTCTTTCTTTTTGTATGTATGTATTTACTTATTTATTTATCTTTTAAACTTCATACAGGAGACAAACCTCACTGCTGTTCTGAATGTGGCAAACAATTATCAAGCAAGAGTGCTTTCTCAAAACACAAAAGAATTCACACAGGAGAGAAACCTTATTGCTGTTCTGAATGTGGCAAGCAGTTTTCGCAAAAGATCTTTCTTCAGGGCCACCAAAGAATTCACACAGGAGAAAAGCCTTATAGCTGTTCTGAATGTGGCAAGCGATTTTCACAAAAAAGCCATCTTCAGAGACACCGAACAATTCACACTGGAGAAAAGCCTTATAGCTGTTCAGAATGTGGCAAGCAGTTTTCACAAAAGACCAGTCTACAGAGACACCAAACAATTCACACGGGAGAGAAGCCTTATTTCTGTTCTGAATGTGGCAAACCGTTTTCAATAAAGAGAAATCTGCGGAACCACCAAAGAATTCACACAGGAGAGAAGCCTTATTGCTGTTCTGAATGTGGGAAACAGTTTTCACAGAAGAGCAATCTGAAGAAGCACCAAAGAATTCACACACGAGAGAAACAGCAGCTTGTAAATTAGGTGTTTTAGGGCATCAATAGAAAGAAATTGTGTGACTGATAAGTGCCTCTTCTTCCAAATGGAGCTAGAAGTAGTCACACGTCTTGTTGCGGGGCATGAGGTACTGATGGCTGATTATATACTGAAAGATGAAACCGAGAAGCTAGGCTAATTCACTGGAAACTCTGTAAGGAAGAAAGCTTACCTGGCTGAGAAAGACATTGGGACCACAATCCAGACAGTATAATAGAAAATGAGAAGTTGTTAGTCACAGTTAGGGGGACAACAGTTGCTACTCATCGACTTACAGTTGGCCAGGAGAAATAGACTTACAAAGCCTAGATAATAGAAGTGTCAGTTTTTAGTGATTGTTCGGTTCTATGAATGGAGAGGCATTACAATAAAATATACTAAGAAATGCAATCTGAGATCTGACAAATGTAGTGAAACAGGTGAAATGAGAGAATTGCATATTAATATCCAAAAACCTACCATGGCAAACACCAAACTCAAAATGCTGCCAAATGCAAAAAGCTAGGATATAAATACATACCAAGAGAACACACAGAACAGACAACTACAAGAAAATCTGAAAAAGTTCTAAAGAATGTAAAGTTGGGGGCACCCTGAAAGTAAACTCGCCACCTAACAAACAAAGACACAAACAGTTTGGAGAAAAATACATGAAGATGCTCAAAAACAATAAAAGTAACTTGGAAAAGCAAACTACAGACAGGAACAGAAAACACTGAAGACGAAAGGAATGGAATGGTGTGGGGTAACAACCTATGAAACTAGAAACCAAACTCATGTCGAACTGCTGCTTGTGGGAAGACACCTGGTCCAGACCCTCTACCCCACTTTAGGGTAAAGCATCTAACATCTGTATCGGGATATGTGTATAAAAAAATCTCCCCATGGCCTGCCTCTCAACTGTATGGTTTGCACTCCAGTAGTTGTGTTCATCTACCCAAGATCCTGGGTGAGAACAGGTGGTGAGAATTTTACTCTCACTCTTCTCAATAGATCTCTCTCCAAACTCTTATGTTGTTTTCTCGCATGATGTTGAGGAGATCAGTGAAAAGGGCTGTTCTGTCATCGATCAAATAAATTAATGTGACAATTCTGTCGTGGTGCTGGTGTAGCCTGCCCTAGCTCTTCTACTGCATATTTTGGTAGACTATCATTTTTTTAGTTAGCCGATATAAAGATGTGAGTGAATACAAAAGAACTTTGATCCCAATATTGTATAATGTGGCCAACGGAAACAAAATACTGCCAACCTTCACAATAGTTTTTTTTTTTCCTCATGTTTTTGTCTTATTTGCTTTTATCTGACTATGCAAAATAAGTGATTGGGACCGTTCATCTAACATCGCTGCATTTAGCTACATATGAGTAGGAGTAGAACTTAAGGACTTTCAAACCTTGGCATGATATTATTTTCGAAGAATTAGGTAGATGAGATTGGTGAGCTTTGTTGGGCTGAATGGTCTGTGCTCGTCAAGTTCTTCTAATGAATGATGAGTGGTCTTGCTGACAAGCCACTGGACTACTGATTTTGGCTAATGCAGTGCTTGGTTTTAGTAAACTACATGACTCTCTGCCAAGATGTTTTCCAGTAATTTTCCAAGCGAATGAAATCATCCTGGTCCTACATAAAAGAAAACATTTGAGAGCACTGAACTTGACGTCGTTGTTAAGCCTGCCACTTGTAATGGCGTTCCAGCATTCACAAGCATCTCAACCAGTTTCACAAAAAAAGGCTGCACTTTCTGCATTTTCTCAAGGTAAACCATTAGATGATTAAAATTTTCAGGTTGTTTGGTTTTATTTGTTTGACCCCTTGGGTTTCATATGTCAGATTGCTCTGTAAAATAAACTTATTAAGGTTTATTTGTTTATTTATTTCCTTCTCTTACTGAAACACCCTCATGTTTACTGACATTAGCAGTCACTGATGCTTTACAGGTCAGTTTTCTGCCTAATCCAAGTCGTGCAGGAATGCAAGGGTGGGATACCTTTGTGCAGCCCTCACAGTGATGGAAAACTGAGTGAAGCCAATGGAAAGGTGAATGAATGACTGACTGACTGACTGCAAGCCGTAGCCCTCAAAGGGTGTAGCCTGTCACTGTGGAGGTTCCCAGGGGTGAGTATTGTGGGGTGCGCATGTAACACAAGGCTAATCGGCTAAGGTATTGTTTTGGGGCATTTCTTGTTTACCAATTACTAAAGAACCTTCCTAAATATAACACACTGGATAATTGTATATATTTAACAGGAATTTGTGATAAGATGCACATAAAACTAAAAGTGAGTTTTAATTTTAAAGGAATACTCCCACTTTAAAAAATATTTGCTTATCTGATACTTACATCATATTCCTTTTTTTGTAGTGTTGGCTGAGAAAAAAATATATTCCTGTAGTCCTGGAGAACTATAAAGACAAGGGGCCAAAGCTGAAGAGCCGCAAATAATATTGAAGTATGAACAGAAAATGTCTAAAGATACTCCTGTCACATAATCCACATGTCAGGTATCAGGTTGTATGCTCAAAACGTCCAAAACATGAGTGTTTTGATAAAATATTGTTAAATACATACTTTAAAAATTCAGAGTGCTTCATGAGTGTAAAGCGTGTTCAAGTTGGGATCGAGCTTTTAATTGAAAAGGTGCCTGTGCTTTTCATTGATACTTGAAGAACCCTGTCTTCAAATCATATTACATGCCAAATGAACTATAATAATTCTTTGCATTTATATAGCGCTTTTCTCACTACTCGGAGCGCTCAGCAATTGCAGGTTAAGGGCCTTGCTCAAGGGCCCAACAGAGCAGAGTCGCTATTGGTATTTACGGGATTCGAACAGGAAACCTTCCAATGCAGATCCCTAGCTGTGTGTTTACTTGCTCCTCCAAGTCCTAATAGGTACCCTGAGCTTAAATGGAAAGAAAGGGCACGAGGAGGTGCACACACTTGTAATGAGGCCATTACTGAATTACAAATGTTTTGGTATACACATGTTTATTTCTTTTATGTGCATTGGAACAACACAAAAAAACAGGAAAAAAGGCCAAATCTGACATCATTTCACACAGAACTCAAAAACCGGGCTGGATAAAATTATTGGCACCCTCTACTTTATATTTGGTTGCACGCCCTTTGGAAAAAATAACTGAAATCAAGCGCTTCCTATAACCATCGACAAGCTTGTTACACCTCTCAACTGGAATTTCCAACCACTCTTCTTTTGCAAACTGCTCAAGGTCTCTCAGATTTAAAGGGCGCCTTCTCTCAACAGCAATTTTGAGATCTCTCCATAAGTGTTCAATTGGATTTAGATCCGGACTCATTGCTGGCCATTTCAGAACTCTCCAGCGCTTTGTCTTCAACCATTTCTGAGTGCTTTTAGAGGTATGTTTGGGGTCATTGTCCTGCTGGAACACCCATGACCTCTGACACAGACCCAGCTTTCTGACACTGGGCCCTACATTGCGCCCCAATATCTTTTGGTAGTCTTTAGATTTCATGATGCCTTGCACACAGTCAAGGCATCCAGTGCCAGAGGCAGCAAAACATCTTAGAACCTCCACCATGTTTGACTGTAGGTACTGTGTTCTCTTCTTCGTAGGCCTCATTCCGTTTTCTGTAAACAGTAGAATGATGAGCTTTACCAAAAAGCTCTACCTTGGTCTCATCTGTCCACAAGACGTTCACCCAGAAAGATTTTGGTTCCTCAAGTACATTTTGGCAAACTCCAGTCTGGCTTTTTTATGCTTCTGTGTCAGCAGTTGGGTCCTCCTGGCTCTCCTGCCATAGCGTTTCATTTCGTTCAGATGTCGACAGATAGTTGGAGCTGACACTGTTGCACCCTGAGTCTGCAGAACAACTTGAATATGTTTTGAAGTTGATTGGGGTTGTTTATCCACCATTCGGACTATCCTTCATTGCGGTCTTTTATCAGTTTTTCTCTTCCATCCACGTCCAGGGAGATTAGCTACAGTGCCATGTGTTGTGAACTTCTTGATTTATGTTGCGCACAGTGGACAAAGGAACATGAAGATCTCTGGAGATGGACTTGTAGCCTTGAAATTGTTGGTATTTTTCCACAATTTTTGTTCTCAAGTCCTCAGACAATTCTCTGCTCTTCTTTCTGTTCTCCATGTTTAGTGTGGCACACTCAGACACACAACAGAAAGGTTGAGCCAACTTGTCTCCATTTTAACTGGCTTCAGGTGTGATTGCTATATTGCCAGCACCTGTTTCTTGCCACAGGTGAGTTCAAACGAGCACCATATGCTTCAAATAAAACGATTTACCCACAATTTTGAAAGGGTGCCAATAATTTTGTCCGGCCCATTTTTGGAGTTCTCTGTGACATGATGTCAGATTTGACTTTTTTTCTCTGTTTTTTTGTGTTGTTCCAATGCCTATAAAGGAAATAAACATGTACAGTGGAACCTCGATTTGCGAGCATAATTCGTTCCGGAAATGTGCTCGTAGTCCAAAGCACTCATATATCAAAGTGAATTTCCCCATAAGAAATAATGGAAACTCACATGATTTGTTCCACAACCCAAAACTATTCATATAAAAATGATTAATACAAAACATAAAGTAAAAATACATAAAACAAATTAATTTGCACTTTACCTTTGAAAAGAATCATGGCTGGTGTGAGTGAGTTTCTAAACTCTTGTGGGATTGCACCCAACGGGACGACACGCGGAAGAGCATCCCAAAGCAATCGCAGTCTCCCAGCGCTGTAGCAGTTCTCTGTAAAAGCGAATCCGAAAAGATCGCAGACATGCTATAAGCGCCTGCCGTCAATGGGTGATACAAGGAACATTATAAATGTGCAGGGCCCTGCCTGACTGCTGTTTCTGTGTATAAATAACCGCGCTGTTGCCGTTTCAAGCTGAATAAAGCGGTATCCGTCAATAAGGGCGCGCACATAAAGGCGACCTTCAAAAGGGCGACCTCAATTGAGCGCCGAATAAAGGTGCGCGCAAATAAAGGAGTGCTTCAAAAGGGTGACGTCAATTGGGCGCAACGAATAAAGGTGAACGCAACAAAATTACAGAAAATTTATTAAAGGCAATGATTGAACATATAAAAAGGTGAGAGCAAGAATATTAAAACGTCCAATTAATTAATGCATGAACTTCTAACGAACTATTTCTAAAGCTCTCTATATTTCGATGTTTTCAAAATTACAGAAAATTCGATTAAGGCAATGACTGAATGTATAAAAAGGTGAAAGCAAGTTACACTTGAAGCTGTAGATTATGTGCAATGCCACGTAGATATTCGAGATGCAGTCTATTAGCATAATCAAGGACAATTAATTTAATTTGCTCCGAAGGTCATCCTTTTGAAGCTCGCCTTTATTTACGCGTGCCTTTATT
The DNA here is from genome assembly GCF_900747795.2 of Erpetoichthys calabaricus. NCBI lineage: Eukaryota > Metazoa > Chordata > Cladistia > Polypteriformes > Polypteridae > Erpetoichthys > Erpetoichthys calabaricus. The sequence continues at coordinate 348,222,755 of NC_041394.2, read as the reverse complement.
CGGCGCTCAATTGAGGTCGCCCTTTTGAAGATCGCTTTTATTTATGTGCGCTTTTATTCTCCGCGCCCAATTCAGGTCGCCCTTTTGAAGGTCGCCTTTTTGTGTGCGCCCTTTTGAATAGAACCGAATAAAGCATGTGTTGCTAAAGTACTGAGACTCAGCTTCGTGTTTTAGGGTGCAAGACGGGGACTCGCATGTCACAGCACACACAGTCACAATGCTAATGCTGTAGTAAACACTATACGCTCGTACAGATGTTGACTACATGAGTGAGGCACGCCGACTCAGACGGAGAATAGGAGACGATTGCCCACAATCCCGCAGTGAGAGAGAGAGAAGAACCATCAGCTCAGTTGTGATCACATGACGCTCAGCAGACAAACTACTCGTACTGCAAGACCTCGCTCGTTTATCAAGTGAAAATTTATTAAAAATTTTTGCTCGTCTTGCAAAACACTCGTAAACCAAGTTACTCGCAAACCGAGGTTCCACTATATATACAAAAACATTTGTAATTGCAATACTTTTCTGGGAGAAATGGTGCATTTTCTGGGAAAATTTCAGGGGTGCTGATAATTTCAGCCAGGATTGTATATCACACCCACAAATATGTACTGTTAGTCCCTGAGACACTAGCAGAATTTAAAAATGTCTAAGCTCAAAACTAATTTGAATAAAAGTACTGTCAGAACAGTTTAAAAATCTAGGGCACAGGTGTCAGACTCCGGTCCTCGAGGGCCACAGTGGCTGCATGTTTTCATTCTAACCATCTTCTTCATTAGTGAGCCGTTTTTACTGCTAATTAACTTCTTTTGCTTTAGTTTTAATTAACTTGACTCAGGCCCCTTAATTGTCTCTTTTTCCTTAATTAGTAGTCAAACAATAATGAGACATCAAACAAGCCACCATATGACCAGCTCACCTGTGCCAATCACACAATATCTGAAAATGAAGAAAGGTGAAGGTCTCAGTAAGGCTGATCTCTTATGTCACCTATACATTTTGACAGTGTTCTTAGAAAAAACAGAAAAATCAACAAATTTGGAAATGAGAGCAGCAACAAGCCATTGAATTAAATAACGGGCTTAATTAACAGCAAGAATCAGCTTCTCATTAAGAGACTGTTTGGAGTGAAATTGGTTGGAGTTTGAAATCCCAGTTTAGCTGGTCATCTGTTGGCTCGTTTCACGTCTCATTTCTGTTTGGCTGCCATTTAATGAAGAAAGGAATCAATTCAGACGACTGAATCCTTAAAAACAGGACTATTAAAATGAAGGGAAAACAAGTTAATTAGCAGTGAAAACTACTCACTGATTAGGAAAAGGGTGAGAATGAAAACGTGCAGCCACTGCGGCCCTCCAGGCCTGGAGTTCGACACCCCTGCTCTAGGGAGTAAATATCACATACATATAAAGATCTTTTTCAACACAATTTTGATAACTGCTTAAAATAAAAATAATAGGCAGGATGTTAACAGATGGTCTACCCTCCATCTTACTTTAACAGGGATAATAAATTATTAATTAATAGGTATTTAATATTATAAAATTAATAATATTCTCAAGAATAATATAAAAAATAATAAAATAAAGAAGAATATAAAAAATAATAAAATAGTCTCCACTAGCAAACTAACAAGTTCCTGATACTTCTGTCCTAATCAAAGATACAAACTTGGACAGATCAAAGTTGGAGTCCAGTAGTCAAAAGAGGAATAAGACGCCACAGCATCCCACTGGGAATAAGATAGAACTAACCCACTGAGAATAATAATAATATTTTTTATTTATACAGCACCTTTCATACATTTGAATATACTTCAGTCTAAAAGGCTGAAAAAGCTGTTTATTCAAACCAAGTTATGTGAATGAGAGCCAGAAAAGAGAAGTCCTCATTACTGGAGGTTCCATCCTCTGAAATCCCACCAGCTCAACATCAACAACAGTGTGCTGCTTACCAGGCACGAGAGTCAGCACATAACCCAAAGAGTGGACCAGTTACTGGTGAGGGCAGGTGAAGATCCTAAGCTTATAGCTCATGTTGAAACACATGACATTGGAAGGACAAGTGCATATTCCTTACAGAAAAAGATTCTGGGAATTTGGAAACAAATTGAAAACCAAAACCAAATCAGTTAGTTTCTCTCAAATCCTTCCCACATGAAGAAAGAATGACACAAGAACAGAACTTAAAATTCAGTCATAATGCTTATTGCAGGACAAAAGTAATTTTTTCCAACATTGTTAACAAACTTCAGAGGATTTCACTTTTTATGGACCATATCACAATTCCAGTGGATCACAAGTTTACATACACTTTGTTCATATTTGGTAGCTTTACCTTTAAATTGTTTAACTGGAGCCAAATGTTTTGAGTTGCCTTCCACAAACTTCATACAAAAAGTTGCTGGAATTCTGCTCAGTTCCATCGGCCATCGCTTATGCGAAGTCGGGTCGCGGTGGCAGTAGCCGAAGCAGGGAAGCCTAGACCTCCCTCTCCCCAGCCAGTTCCTCCTATAATCCCTCCAGCATGTCCTGGGTCTGCCCTGTAGCCTTCTCCCAGTGGGACATGCCTGGAACACCCCCCCTAGGGAAGCATCCAAGGGGCATTCTGACCAGATGCCCAAACCACCAACTGACTCTTCTCAATGTGGAGGAGCAGCGACTCTACTCAGAGTCTCTCCCGAATAACTGAACTCCTCACCCTATCTCCAAGGGAAAGTCCAGCCACCCTGTGGAGAAAACTCATTTCAGCCGCTTTGATTCCTTCTTGGCTCAAGGCCTTGCTGTGGCAGAAGGGCTTGCGTGGTCTAGTGATCCTCGGAGCTATGTTGTCAGGAGCTACATGCTCCTGGTAGGGCTTCCCAAGACAAACAGGTCTGAGTTGAAGATCCAGACTAACTCAATCCTGAGAACCCACATGGATTTAAATCAAGGATCTGCATTTCCCTTGCCAGGGAAAAGGTACCCATGGCCCCAAACTGGAGTCAGGCTTGCTGGTGAGCACCTGGTGGCTGGACCTTTGACCACGCGGCCCAGCTAGGCTCAGCCCAAAGGAGCAACGTGGTTCCGCTCTCTTGTGGGCCCACCACCTTCAAGACAGGCCATAGGGGTCGGGTGCACTATGATATGGGTGGCAGTGTTCCCAATCAGGACACCTGCAAGGTTGAATAAGAGTTTGTAGTGCAGAAATACAACCCTTGGGTGCCACCAGAGGACTGGGTTTGGGGGAGGACAATACTGGTTTCCATGTGACCTGGACATGCTCCCAACATGCAGTACAGTGACACTGGAAGCAGTCCTGGGTCCTGCTTGAAAAGGAGCCCACCACCTCACATTGGGGAGTCAAGATGCAATGGGTGACACTTTTGGAGGAAGCAGGGAAGAAATCGATGTTGTTTAAAATTGTCGCGTTGATCTTTTGAGATTATTGGAAATGTGTGGCGGACAAATTTGTATCTTTCATGAGGGACGTTCAAAAAGTTTCTGCATTTTATTTTATTTTTTTTAACTATTAGAATTTCATAAACAAATGACATGACTTTTCTACATAGTCACCTTTCTTGGTGGTGCAATTTTACCAGCGTTGTACCAACTTTTTAATGAGATCAGCAAAAACTTCTTCTGTTTTTGTCAGTTCCAGGGTTTGTTCTTAATGCCTCGTGGTTGTGGCTGTGGCTGGATGGCCGGAGCGCTCTACATCCATCTCACTAGTACGGCCATTTTTGAACATTTCAGTCCAATTGTAGATCACTCTATGAGAGAGAACTTTATCCCCATACTAAGCACACATGCTTCTGGCACACCTTCTGCCCATAAAAAGTGTATGACAGAACGCCGTTCCTCTTTGGTTCAATTTCTACGTTTTTCAGCCATCTTCACCACAGAGTGACAACTTGTCTACTCAACTGCAAGGGCAGCCAGCTCTGCCTGACAGAACGAGTCACATGACACCCTCAGACACGACCAATTACTACTACTCCTACCGCCTTCACCATTTCCAGCAAAAATATAAAAGTGCGGAAAATTTTTGAATATCCCTCATATTTGAATCCAGAATTCTGTTGGGCCATCACTGTGTCTGTGGGTTGGAGCTCAGGGGCTCAAACATCTTGTTGATTATTTCAGTATACAGTGGAACCTTCGGTCACAACCCGATTTGGTCGTGACCCGAACTAATTTCCCCCATAGGATTGTATGTAAATACAATTAATCCATTCTGGGCCATACATGGTGTATGTAAATATATATATTTTTTTAAAGATTTTTTAAGCACAAAAATAGTTAATTATACCATATAATGCACAGTGTAATAGTAACATAAATGTTTACTTACTTCTTCTGGTCACTCTAGCTCCTTCATCGCTCAGCTGGAACGACCGCTTCCTTCTTCCCTACCGAGTGTTGGCCAAAACACCCCTGGCTTGGGCGCTCTCTCTCTCTCTCTCTCGCTCGCTCACTCACGCGCTCTCTCTCTCTCTCTCTCTCGCTCACTCACTCACACTCTCTCTCTCGCTCACTCACGCTCTCTCTCACGCGCTCGCTTGCTCACTCACTCACTCACTCACTCACACTCTCTCTCACTCACTCACTCACTCACTCACTCACGCTCGCTCGCTCACTCACTCACTCACTCACTCACTCACGCTCGCTCACGCTATCTCACACTCTCTCTCGCTCGCTGCACATGGAATACACAGGGAGAGACTGAACATGTGCGGAAATCATCGGCAAGTATGAACCAGAAGGGAAATTTTCCTTCTATTTTTTTAATATCAAATTTATTTATATAGCACATATAAAAACAATAGCTGACCTAAGCGTTGTACAACCAACAATAACAGAATACGGAAATCTATACTACCAACGATTTCTTTAAGAAGACGAGGAGGGATGACATCTATGGAACAGGCCAAAGGCCTCAAACGACCAATAAGTATCTTTAATAAAGAAAGGGACACCGGCTCAAACTGGTTAAAAGCAGCAAAGCAAGTGGCAATGATGGAGAACTCGTACGAAGGAGGAAGTACAGGGAGGGCTCTAATGTTTGGAACCTTTTCAACAAAAGAAAAAGGAGAAATTCTTAACAGGTTTTTGGGGACACATCAAGGCAAGCAGAGTAAGGGGGGTATCGAGAACAGCACTGATAGCACCAAACAGAGCACGAGGTTTATGGCGGTTTTTTCAAAATAATATCAGGGAAATATGTTGTGTTTTCAGCTTTTAAGGGTTTGCTGATACTTCCGCCAGCTCGTCCTCCAAATGTCAAAAGACACGTGGAACTTGACCGATTTCCACTCGTGTTCAGCCCTCTTGCTTTCAGCATGAGAGGTGTCATGTAGTCATTGTGGCAACACTCTCCAAAATGTTCTGGCAGGTGGAGTGAAATAGTGAGGTTAACCCCTCGGTATCAGACCTAGACGAGGTCACTGAATGAATCCCTTTGACATTATTAAAGGCAGCAGAACACTGCACAGGAGTGGAAGGGGTCAAAAAAAAAACAAATACGACGACAGTGGCGAGACGGAGCACATCATTTAGAAGCAGGACAGAGAAATGATATTTCCAATAAAATAGGTGTGTGGTCAGAACAGCATGCATCACAAAGTTTAATGTTAAATGCAGGCAGACCACATGATAAAATGGGATCTAATGTACATGTCCATACTGTTGGGTGGGGCCTGTGACATATTTAAAGAGGCCACAAGTCTTTAACAGTTCAGAAGGGCAACAGACATGAATATTAAAATCCCCAACCATAAGGACTTTATCATATTGTTGCACTAGCAAAATACCCGCGCTTCGCAGCGGAGAAGTAGTGTGTTAGAGGTTATGAAAAAAAGAGGAAACATTTTAAAAATAACGTAACATGATTGTCAATGTAATTGTGTTGTCATTGTTATAACTGTTGCTGTCTTTTATATATATATATATATATATATATATATATATATATATAATATACACACACACATAAACATTTATATACATATACATATATATACATATCTACATATACACATCTACATATATATACACACATACATAAACACACACATAAGACTTACTGAGTGAAACGGGCTTTCATTGACAATCATGTTACGTTATTTTTAAAATGTTTCCTTTTTTTTTCATAACCTCTTTAACACAGTACTTCTCCGCTGCGAAGCACGGGTATTTTGGTAGTATATATATATATATATATATATATATATATATATATATATATATATATATATATATATACATATACACACATACATGCAGTTTTAATAACACAGAAATCAATATAAACATTAACATCATTATCATATGAGAATATGAAGTAATATATAAGAAGCACATTTCATATAAATTATTAAACAGTAAAATCTTCTTCTGTAATTTGCTACCGTGGCAATTTGTGTCTGTCCAGGATTTTAAATGACCTGTAGCTCGCAAACCGTTTCACCTATACACTTGAAATGTGGTACACATATAGTACGTCACGTCTACTATCCGCTTTATGGGTGATGATCGTTTTACTCTTTTTATCTTTATTTTATTTTATTGTAGAATCAACTCCTATCTGCGCACAGCAGGGCAGCCGTGGGCGGATGCGTATGGTGTATTCACTCCATGTTATCGTGCATTGCGCTGTCAGTGGTATTTTGATAAAAGAATTTGAACAACATATAAGAAGCGTATAAATTATTAAACAGTAAAACATTAAAATTTAAGAAGTAAAGTTACATTACTGCGGTGGGTTGGCACCCTGCCCAGGATTGTTTCCTGCCTTGTGCCCTGTGTTGGCTGGGATTGGCTCCAGCAGACCCCCGTGACCCTGTGTTCGGATTCAGCGGGTTGGAAAATGGATGGATGGAAGTTACATTAAGTACTACTGCAGTGCCTTCGGGTATACCTCATTTTTTGTTTGCCCATTACATGCTTAAATGTATAAATTTTTTGGTGCACCTACCCGAGAACACGCGACATATAACAGAGCGTGGGAGAAGCATGGATTTTAAACACGCGTTGAGTTCATCTGCTGGTCTCCCTCATGGAATAACTGGTAATGTTTGACTAAAATATCCTGCAGGGATCTCATAGTGAGAGCATTGAGGAGGTTGTTGACTGCACTACTGACTACATCAACTTCTGTATGGACATTGTAGTTCCAGTAAGAACAGTACGCTGCTATGCTAACAACAAGCCATGGATTACAAGTGACATCAAGGGCCTTTTGAATCAGAAGAAAAGGGCTTTTAAAGACGGTGATCAGCATGAGCTCAAGCGTGTGCAGAAGGAACTCCGAGTCCAACTCAGGGCGGCGAAGGAGCAGTACAGGAGAAAGCTGGAGCAGAAGTTGCAGAATAACAGCATGAAGGAAGTGTGGGATGGGATGAAGATCATCACTGGCTGCAGCTCGAAGCGGGGTACCACCTTTGTGAGAGACGTGAAGAGAGCAAACCAAATGAACAACTTTTTTAACAGGTTTGACCACCCTAACCCACTCTCACTCTCACCTCGGAGTACTGCACCCTCCACACATCCTTCTGCTGATACCAGCATAGGAAAAACATCCCCACCCATAATAACAACAGCGCAAGTGAGCAGAGAGCTGAGGAGACTTCGTGCCAGCAAAGCAGCGGGTCCAGATGGAGTATCGCCACGACTGCTGAAGGTCTGTGCATCGGAGCTGGGGGGTCCTCTACAGCGCATCTTCAACCTGAGCCTGGAACAGGGGAGAGTCCCGAGGCTTTGGAAAACATCTTGTATCACCCCAGTCCCAAAGGTATCACGTCCTAGTGAGCTGAATGACTTTCGGCCTGTTGCTCTGACATCACATGTGATGAAGACCATGGAGAGGCTGCTGCTTCACCACCTTAGGCCACAGGTTCAACACGCCCTTGACCCTCTGCAGTTTGCATATCAGGAGAAGGTGGGAGCGGAAGATGCCATCATCTATATGCTACACCGATCCCTCTCTCACTTGGACAGAGGCAGTGGTGCTGTAAGAATTATGTTTCTAGACTTCTCTAGCGCCTTCAACACAATCCAACCTCTGCTCCTTAGGGACAAGCTGACAGAGATGGGATTAGATTCATACCTAGTGGCATGGATCGTGGACTATCTTAAAGACAGACCTCAGTATGTGCGTCTTGGGAACTGCACGTCTGACATTGTGGTCAGCAACACAGGAGCGCCACAAGGGACTGTACTTTCTCCAGTCCTGTTCAGCCTATATACATCGGTTTTTATTTTGTGAATTTCCCATCGGGATTAATAAAGTATCTATCTATCTATCTATCTATCTAAAATGTACAGCGAGTAAAACGACATTACCTCCTATTTTTTTTTTTACGATCTCTGAGATCTTGCTTTTTTCGGTTCAAGGCTTCATAAGCTCTTTTATGTTGTATGGTGTACTTATCCCAAACCATCATCTTTGAATGTTGCAAGACTTTCACCTTGTATGTAGATCGGGGTAATTACATTCATTGCATTCCTAGTCTGAATCACAATGTGATTGTATGGGTGGTTACCTGGCACTGTAGGGTTGCCACCCGTCCTTTAAAATACGGAATCATGCCGCGTTTGAGAATGAAATTGCGCGTCCCGTTTTGAATCAATACTGGACGGGATTTATCCAGTATTTTTTTTATCATTTTTTTTTTAAAGCAGCGTCTCATGCAAATCATCCCACACGCATTTTATGAAGATGCCTCCTTTCCTAGTTTTGATTGGGTAATACTTGATGTCATCGTTAGTTTGATTGGTGTTTTTAACTGTCCAGTGAGGAGGGCGTGTCTTTTAAGTACAGTCTGCAAAGTGTTGGCACTGAGATGTGGCGTCAGCGCCATACTTGAAGCCCCTAACGTTGCGGTCAGCAAGTCGGCTAACATCCGCCATGTGCCGTCTTTCAGTTGCGAGAAGCAGATCATAGAATGGTTGAAACTGTTGCCCCTAACGTTGCGCCATGGCGTGTGGTTCGTTTATACCTCGTGTCTTCTCATTAAACTTTTATCTCGCGAATATGTTATTGCAATCTGCAGCGGGAGCGTTTCTATAAAGTTAATTTAAACTTACGTTTTACACCGTGCTTTGTTTCCCTTATGAACATGCTTGTATGCTTAACTCGCTCCGTTCTCAATTGTTTAATAAATTTTTTGGTCTTCGCTGTTTGCGGCTGTTCCTCCATTTCCCCCTACTTCGTTGTTTTATCTCGCGAATATGTTATTGCAATCCTTAACGGGAGCGTTTCAATAAACTGATTGAAAATAGTTTTGCATTTACCTTTTTAGTAAAAGGCAAGCTTTTAAGCCTGAGAAATCACCGTGTAAATGCACACGTTTAATTGGACATGTGTTAATATGTATGGTTACACAGTATTAAAAGACAGTGAACAACGTCAGTTACCTTTGTTCCCGCGTTTGATAAAAGGTGAGCTTTTAAGCCTGAGAAATCACCCCGTAAATGCACACGTTTAATTGCACATGTGTTAATATGTACGCTTACACAGTATTAAAAGACAGTCAAAAATTAACGTCATTTACCTTCGTTCCCGCGTGTGACTCGTGCTGTAAATGTCTTCCTTGTTTTTAGTTCACGTGATTACGTAGGAGGCGTGATGACGCGATACGTGACTCCGCCTCCTCCATTACAGTGTATGGACAAAAAATATGTTCCAGTTATGACCATTACGCTTTGAATTTCGAAATGAAACCTGCCTAACTTTTGTAAGTAAGCTGTAAGGAATGAGCCTGCCAAATTTCAGCCTTCCACCTACACGGGAAGTTGGAGAATTAGTGATGAGTCAGTCAGTGAGTGAGTGAGTCAGTCAGTGAGGACTTTGCCTTTTATTATTATAGATAATCCCAGCTAAGAAATTAAGAGAGCTCTTTGATAAAACCTTTATTGTATTTAGGTGGGCAGTTTACTGTGTTTTGCAAAACTGGATAAATTCAAGCCATCTCAGACATATTCAGCTCAAAGTGGGAATAAAGGTTTGATGACAATTTTTTTTTTTTTTACAAATTAAACTTTTCTTAAAAACAGTCGCTACTCCTCCTCGTTGTCCAGTAGTACTCGGCGAGTTAAAATAAGTACAATCCTGCAGTCAAAGTTCTCAAAACACATTTGATTCACCAGCATTCAACAAGGTCTCAATCCAATTCACGGGAGGTAAAAAAAACTCATTAAGAATAACCGTCTTATTTGTTAGTGAGCTGGCATTCATTTACTAAGGCTGTCTGTCCTGGTCACCACCGGGGGTGCCTGAAACAGCTGACCCCACCTCTGTAAAAATAAAATGAATGAAAGCGGGGAACGTCCCAAGCCAACAACAGATACTAACCAGTGTTGCAGATGCCCTGATTATGGAAGGACCAGGGGAGAGAGAATATTTCAGACCGTTTCTCCCCCAGGCCAACAGAGGGCAGCCCCCTTGGTTTCCATAAGTAACATGGCTCATTGCAGTAACAGGTTTTAACAGTCGTATTTTGAATCGATCTCAGCCTGGTGTAAGGCTGTGTTGTACTGTAAGTGTTTTTGAGGGCTTTGGTGTGATGTCTGAAGGCAAAGTCTGGGGTTCCGATATAAAATTACATGGTTAAGAATAGAAGTTTGACGTTTCGGGAGTTGAATGAGCAGGTATGAAATTGTGTTTTAGGAAATGGAGGTTATTTTCAAGAAATGTGGTCATTGCTGTGTCATCGCACGTGGGAGGCTGCAAGCCTGAAGATGAGTAATTCTACGAGTTGTTTTATGAGAATTGTGTTACATTTGTACCTACATGCATATTTATTTTCACTTTATTTTTTATTTGATTTACTTTGTTAATCCTCGAGGGGAAATTTGTCTAATGCTCCACGTTAACTCTCAAGTCATTCTACTGTGAATGATATTCCATAAAAAACTTGAAGAGCAGATCCAGCTTGTGGTGTCCACAAGCGGATCATGGTGGCAGACGTTTGCCTTACTGGTCGAAATCCACAACATTACAGGGTGAGAATGATTCATCGTCAGAAAATTAGTTAACGGAGTGAATCATTTCTGTTGCTGAGTTAATAAACATGAACCAGGACGATGTAACATCTCTCTGGGCAGTAACATGGATGAATTCGGAGTCTGGGTCACACATTTTGTCCAAAGTTTCACTGTGGTGGGGCCAGTGATACTGTCCATCTGTACTGACACCACATTGGAAGCCATCATCTCTTCCTCTCAAGATTTTCCACTATCGCTACCACCATCATCTATTGAACCCAAGGGATGTATGAACTGATCATTAATAATCATTAAGACACCCACCCAGGGGGAACACCAATAAGGAAAGGAAAAAATGTGATTGATCAGGTCCAACCAGAGGGACACCAATTAAAGATTAATTTTAAGTTAGTTAACGATCAGTTTTGCCTTCTGCAGTACCGTCGATTACTCAAATAACTCGGTAAGGCTCCTAATTTATTTCCCTTGCCTTTCCTTCTTGTAGGAGGCAGAGCACCGACTGTTAGACTTATTTCAAGGTAACCAAAGCACAGAATAATACAATTTATCGCTAAAAACAAGGATTATAGAAATATAAATGTATGTGTATGTTGACATGTAAGATGGGACACAGACAGACTAGACACACAAAAATATAACGAGAGGCTGGCTGATTAAATTCTATTTAGAGTTCAAATTTATTGTGTCACAGATAAATAGTTTTACGTTACCAAGTCTATAAAGTTGACATCTGATGTTCTGTGGAGTTGTTGCTTCTCCTGGTTCAAGTGGAGGATCCTCCTTGGATTGGAGTGCACTCCTCCCGTTTACTGCATGATCCTTTTTGTGGTGATTGGTGAAGCTGCTGTTGAGCCCTTTGTTTCGTCGTCTAAAACTGAAGCCAGCTCTTTACTCGTTCTGGCACTTCTTGAATTCATTTAATGAATTAAAATTTCAGCCCAATGGCCCACAGCTTGCCATGGCAGTGAGGCTGTCAATTTCTGATCCACAGGGTCCTCAGCTTTCAGAGGTTTTCAGTCATTTAGAAGGGTTCCCCCTCCCTGGGAGAATCTCTAAGGAATTCAGTGAGCGTGTCCAAAGAATATCTTGAAACGCACAAGTGGAACTCGATTTAACTTTAACAACAACAATATTATAAAACACATTTTCATACAACAATGTAGCTCAAAGTGTTTGACAAGGTGACAAAAAAGAAACAAAGATTAGGCAATAATATTGAATAGAACAACAACAAAACAAGGTAAGATCAGATAGCCGGAAGGACTGAAAAACACACACACACATAAAAAGTTCAGGTAAGCTGGAGGAAAAAATCTGCAGGGGTTCCAAGATCACAAGTCCATCCAGCCCCCATTGGGCATTCTACCCAAAATGAATCTATCGCTAAATCAAACCCCTTTAGCTTTCATGTTTCACATGAAAGAATTTGATCAAGTTGGTCTCATGGACAACTGAGATACCCAAATTCATTCAAACATCTCAAGAGGGCTGCATGGTGCAGATCGTCACCACAGAAGAACCAGGGAAAAAACAGAATAGTGGTGATTAGAATAGAAAGTGTAAGGGGATGTATAACATCTCCTGATTGGATTAAAGTTTCTTCCAGATCCTAAATCTGTATCCTCATATGCGAGTTCATCTGTCCATCAGAGTCATCATTCCATGATTTAACAACTTTGTTCTTGCTGGAGTACATTTCTTGCCTTCTGGCTCAAAGAAGCCTGCAGAGGGGCATCAGGAGAGGACTCCGCTCCACATTCAACTGACATCTGCGTTATCCGATAAAGTCCAGGCAGATCCAGGTACAAGCTGGAGTTCAGTCTCTTAGTTATTCCTCTTATATTTGCTTTCTTAATGGGCCTGGTAAGTTTAGTAGAACGGGCAATGCCCACTTTGTCCTACTTGTGCGGTGGCAGAGGGTGTGCACTATTTTATCCGAGGAGACGTGCACTCGGTATGAATTACTTTCTTGGATTCTTTTTAAACTATAAGAGTAGGTTTGCCTTGATAAGGTTGGGTATAGTTCTTGTATAATAAAGCCCACCTCAAAAAAAGGTACAGTTAAACCTTGGATTGCAAGTAATTTGGTCTGCAAGTGTTTTGCAAGACGAGCAAAAAATTTTTAAATTGATAAACGAGCGAGGTCTTGCAATACGAGTAGTATGTATACACTGTCTGCCGGGGGTCACGTGATCACAACAGAACCGATGGTTCTTCTCTCGCTCTCTCTCTCACTGTGGGATTGTGGGTAATCGTTTCCCATGCTCAGTCTCAATCGGCATGCCTCACTCGTTTAGTCAACATCCGTACGAGCGTATGCTGCTTACTATCGCATTGTGAACACGTGTGCGTGCGTAAAGCATTTTTTTAAATTTTGTGCCCAAGTGTAGTGACTGTTCTTTAATAACGGCACTAGATTAGGGAGATGTGTAAAATGTGGGAAAGAGTGCAAAGTTTTGTCGAAAGCACCACTCGAAATAAGGCTGTAGCAATCCGAGCGATGAATCTGTTTAATGGCAATGCAAGGTCACATTTCCACGAAATCTTCAAAAGGAAGCAAAAGCAACTGCCATTGGATTGGTTTCCTTGTTAAAGTCACAAAGAAAAAGATTCCAGATAGCAGGGCTTTAGTTAGTTAGAGTGAAAGTCGTCCTACACGATAACCATCCTCCTCCTCTCCTCTCTCTCTCCCTCACACCAGCCACGATTCTTTTCAAAGGTAAAGTGCGGGTTAATTTGTTTGATGCATTTTTACTTTATATTTTATATTAATCATTTTTATATGAATATTTTTGGGTTGTGGAACCAATCATCTGAGTTTTCATTATTTCTTTTGGGGAAATTCGCTTTAATATACGAGTGCTTTGGATTACAAGCACATTTCCGGAATGAATTATGCTCACAAACCAAGGCACCACTGTACTTAACAAGACTGGAGTAGTTGGCAGGATTACATTTCTTCCTTCCTCACCTGACAATGTACTGCTTGCTACATTCATTGCAGCAACACGGCCTTTTCTCCTGTGTGAATTCTTTGGTGGCACTGAAGATTCCTTCTTTGTGAAAACCGTTTGTCAGATTCATCACAGCCATACAGCTTCTCTCGGAGATTAATGTCCCAACAATGGTTTACTTTTCAGGACAGGAGTAACACCTCATCACTCTCGAGTCCTCAAAGTGTGCTTCTTTTTCTAGAGTTATTTTCATACTGCTCGTTATTCTCTTCAGTTGGCTGCCAGGGCTCGGCGTTGTATAAGATGTATGCAATTTTCATTATGCTATCACTTATTAAGTTTATTACATAGAGATTTCACATACAATTCTTTTTGTTGCCGATAGATGGCGGCACCTACCCTGTATTCCAAAAGGGCGAGAAGACGGTTGTCAGTCGAACAGTTGCATAATTAGATCTGGACCACGCTGGTACTTGTATTGTTCTTAATGGTTCTTCCTTCTGTAATTCATATGGAGTGATGTTGATTAGTAAGACCTCGATATTTTTTGTTTTTTTGGTTTGTTGATTCCAGCACAAGTGGCACAATCACATTCAGAACAACACTATGGCTTCTCCTCTAGGTGAAGTAATTTGTGCGAGAGAAGTTGGCACTCTTTTAAAAACTGTTTGCCACAATCATTACAGTGATATGGCTTCTCCCTCATGTGACTCGTTTTGTGTCTCTTAAGGTACCTTCCATTTGAAAAGTGTTTGCCACATTCAGAACAACAATATGGCTTCTCATCTGTGTGAATTCTTCGGTGTCTCTGAAGGCAGCTTCTTTGTGAGAATTGTTTGCCACATTCATTACAGCAATAGGGCTTCTCCCCAGTGTGGATTATTTTGTGGGTCTGAAGATGGCCTCTTTGTGAAAACTGTTTGCCACATTCAGAACAGCGAAATGGCTTCTCCCCCATGTGACATATTTTGTGTCTCTGAAGGTAGCTTCCTTGTGAAAACTGCTTGCCACATTCAGAACAGCAATACGGCTTCTCCCCGGTGTGAATTCTTTTGTGGTTGTGAAGGTGGCATCTTTGTGAAAACTGTTTGCCACATTCGTTACAGCAATACGGCTTCTCCCCGGTGTGAATTCTTTTGTGGGTCTCAAGAGATCCTCTTCGTGAAAACTGTTTGCCACATTCATCACAGCAATAGGACTTCTCTCCGTTGTGAATCATTTTGTGGCTCTTAAGGTTGCTTCTTTGTGAAAAATGTCGGCCACATTCATTACAGCAATATGGCTTCTCCCCGGTGTGAATTCTTTTGTGGTTCTGAAGATGCCCTCTTTGTGAAAACCGTTTGCCACATTCAGAACAGCTATATGGCTTCTCTCCCATGGGAATGGTCCCAAGTGTGCTGTTTGCACAGATTTGTTTACCACACTCAGTAGAGTAGCTATTTTCGATTCCTGTATAAATAAATAAAAAAAAGTAAAGATTTCTTAATCTACTGTGCGAACACTGACATTAAGTCATAGCATTAAATGAACACTTTGTGAAATCATGAACAACTTGCATAAGAAATTGTAATATATAAGGGAAAAAGAACAAGTGCAGTGACTTTCCTTATGCAACTTAAGTTTTCCAAATATTCCTACTCAAGCACAATCCATGTAGAAAAGATGTTAGAACAGCAAAACTAAACAGATCACATGTGAAAGGTGCAATTGACAAGATTAAAGGTCACATTTTCTTACCTATAGTACGGAATGATATTTTTTCACTGTACTTTTAAAATGTTATAAAATTACATGTTTTTTTTCATAACTTTTATGGACAGAATTTCTAGGCGCAGCCAGGGTGTTGAGGGGGTCCAGTTTGGTGGACTCAGGATTGGGTCACAGCTTTTTGCAGATGATGTTGTCCTGTTTGCTTCATCAGGCCGTGATCTTCAGCTCTCTCTGGATCGGTTTGCAGCTGAGTGTGAAGCGGCTGGGATGGGAATCAGCACCTCCAAATCCGAGACCATGGTCCTCAGCTGGAAAAGGGTGGAGTGCCCTCTCAGGGTTGGTAGCGAGATCCTGCCTCAAGTGGAGGAGTTCAAGTATCTTGGGGTCTTGTTCACGAGTGAGGGAAGAATGGAGCGTGAGATCGACAGGCGGATCGGTGCGGCATCCGCAGTAATGCGGGCTCTGCTTAGGTCTGTTGTGGTGAAAAAGGAGCTGAGCCGCAAGACAAAGCTCTCAATTTACCAGTCGATCTACGCTCCTACCCTCACATATGGTCATGAGCTATGGGTAGTGACCGAAAGAACGAGATTGCAAATACAAGCGGCTGAAATGAGTTTCCTCCGCAGGGTGTCTGGGCTCTCCCTTAAAGATAGGGTGAGAAGCTCAGTCATCCGGGAGGGGCTCAGAGTAGAGCCGCTGCTCCTCCGCATCGAGAGGAGTCAGATGAGGAGGCTCGGGCATCTGATCAGGACGCCTCCCTGGTGAGGTGTTCCGGGCACGTCCAACCGGGAGGAGGCCCCGGGGAAGACCCAGGACACGCTGGAGGGACTGTGTCTCCCGGCTGGCCTGGGAACGCCTCGGGATTCTCCCGGAAGAGCTAGAAGAAGTGGCCAGGGAGAGGGAAGTCTGGGCATCTCTGCTCAAGCTGCTGCCCCCGCGACCCGACCTCGGATAAGCGGAAGAGGATGGATGGATGGATGTTTTTCTTTTTTGTTGTTTATTGGAAGCAAAAAAGTGATAACCTTCAGTTATCATGGTGTTGAAGAAAGTTTAATTTATTAACACAGAGCACCACGCCAACACACATGAAGTGCATCTTTAACGGTCAGAATGCATCCTGAAATTTCACTATAAATTACACTAGGGTCACTCAATCTGCTCAGGTCCACAAAAGATTTTAACACTGCTCTTAGAAAAGAGAAAATCAACAATTTTGGAAATGTCTGCTATTGCAAGCCATGGAATTAAAGAACGGGTTTAATTAATGACAAGAATTGGCACCTCATTAAGCAGCTAGTTGGAGTGAAATTGGTTGGAGTTTGAGTCAGTTGGTATTCTGTTGGCTCCCTCACTTCACATTTTATTTCTGTTTGGGTGCCATTTAAGGAAAGAAATGAAGAAATTCAGGTGTACAAATCTTAAAAAAACAATTAAAACGAATGAAAAAGGAGTTAATTAGCAGCAAAAACTGGTCACTAATTAAGAAAAGGGTCAGAATGAAAACTTGCAGCCACTGCGGCCCTCCAGAACCGGAGTTTGAGACCACTGGTGTAAACAGACCTATTCTGAAAGGCCCCCGAGTTTGTAAAACCACTAAGCAAGCAACATGAAGCCCAAAGAACACTCTAAAGAGGTCAGAGACAAAGTTGTGGAGAAGCAGGTACCAGGGTTGGGTTATCACAAACTTTGAACAACCAACAGAGCACCATTAAATCCGTTATAGCAAATTGGAAAGAATACGGCACCACTAAAAAAGCTGACAAGTGAAGGCTGCCCACCAAAACTCTCACACCAGCCAAAGAGGCATTAATCGGATGAAACAAAGAAACCAAGGATAACACTGAAGGAACTACAACGATCCACAATGGAGGTGAGAGTATCTGTTGTGGAAGAAATTTAAAAGCAAACCCCCCCCCCCAATACACTGGCTGTCCCAAAAAGGCAGTAAACTCTGGCAGGAGAAAAGCTTCAATCATTCTTCTTTATTATCCAAGTCTTGCAACACAGCATATCTTATTAGGAAGTGCTACAAAGGAAGGGCGCTTCTCAAACTCTATCTATACTGTGAGGTTTCTGAACTCTTTTGGGACCCCCAATGGGACAACATGTTTTAAGGCGTGATTGCCGCGTCTGTGCATGACTGCTTGTCTGTCACCAAGGCAACCGCAGGTTCACAGTGCCGCAGCACAGCACTGTGGAAACAACTACGAGCTGATCACCGATGGGCGATGCAAGGAACGTTATAAATGCAGAGAACAGTATAACTTGGCCGCAACTTGGCCTGACTGCTTTGTCTGTGTATAAGAGAGTAGTAGACCCCCTTACAATAAACAACACTGCTGTTCTGGTTTCAAGCTGAATAAAGCTGATTTTGCTAAAGTACCGAGACTCAGCCTCGTGTTTTGGGGGGCAAGACTGGGACTCACACGTCACAATATATTTCATTGATTAGATCACAATTAGGGTTAGGGTTGACTTTTAATACGATTGGTCACATCCAGTTGCTAAAAGGACGCAACAAACGTCGATACCTTACATGGCCACAACTAACCTGTTCCCCTAGGCTGATAGGCAGTCCCGTTAGCTGAGGAGTACGTGACTTTTTAGGAGTGTTCATTTTCATTGTGAACCATGGGTTTCCCTTTTTTGTCCATCAACAGGAAGCTTAGTCTGAGCATAAAAGAATAACCAGCACACTTTAGAACAATCTCGACAAGAACAGGCCATTCAGCCCAACAAAGCTCGCCAGTCCTATCCACTTATTTCTTCTAAAAAAAACATCAAGTCGAGTTTTGAACATGCCTAAAGTATTACTGTCAACCACACTACTTGGTCGCTTATTCCAAATGTCTGTCGTTCTTTGTGTAAAGAAAAACTTCCTGATATTTGTGCAAAATTTACCATTAAGTTTCCAACTGAGTCCCCATGTTCTTGATGAACTCATTTTAAAGTCACTGTCTCGATCCACTGCACTAATTCCCTTCATAATTTTAAACACTTCAATCATGTCACCTCTTAATCTTCTTTTGCTTAAACTGTAAAGGCTCAGCTCTTCAAATCTTTCCTCATAACTCATCCGCTGTAGTCCTATTATCAGCCTAGTTGCTCTTCTCTGGACCTTTTCTAGCGCTGCTATGTCCTTTTTGTAGCCTGGAGACCAAAACTGCACCCAGTACTCCAGATGAGGCCCCACCAGTGTGTTATAAAGCTTGAGCAGAACCTCCTGTGACTTGTACTCCAAACATCAAGGCGCTATATAACCTGACAATCTGTTAGCCTTTTTAATGGCTTCTGAACACTGTCTGGCAGTTGATAGCATAATAATAATAATTCTTTGCATTTATACAGTGTAGCACTTTTCTCACTACTCAAAGTGCTCAGCAATTGCAGGTTAAGGGTCTTGCTCAAGGGCCCAACAGAGCAGAGTCCTTATTGGCATTTGCAGGATTCGAACTGACAACCTTCCGATTGCCAGTGCAGATCTCTAGCCTCAGAGTCATCACTCCAGCCTAGAGCTCCAGCTTAGAGTCCACTATGACTCCTAACTCCATCTCATAAGGTGTACTCTCGATTTTCTGATGCCCGTTGTGTATTCAAACCTCACATTTTTACTTTCTATGTGTAATTCTTTACATTTACTGACATTAAATTTCATCTGCCCAAGCCTGTATGCTATCCAAGTCCTTCTGTAATGATATAATGGATTTCGATTTATCTGCTAATCCACCTCTCTTACTTTTTTTTTTTTCTTCTTGTACCAAGGCTTGTTTTTCTTTTGCTATAAAGTTACTTCAAATGCCTTTTCTTAATAATTCAAGCCTTTATCATCGTGAATATTAAAATAGCACCTTCAGCATTTAAGCATAAGCTCAGAAGAATATGAGACTCAGCATATGCTAGGTGCACACAGGACCAGGGTTCAAATTGAACTCTTACACAGTCCATAAGGCCCACTTTAACCCATACATTCCACAGAGGAGGGCTTTATAGAAGAGTTGCCAGAAAATAAGCCACTACTTAATGAAACAATACAATACAATTTACTTTTGTATAGCCCTAAAATCATACAAGAAGTGCCGCAATGGGCTTTAACAGGCCCTGCCTCTTGACAGCCCCCCAGCCTTGACTCTCTAAGAAGACAAGGGAAAAACTCCCAAAAAAAACCTAGTAGGGAAAATATGGTAGAAACCTTGGGAAAGGCAGTTCAAAGAGAGACCCCTTTCCAGGTAGGTTGGGCATGCAGTGGGTGTCAAAAGAAGGGGGTCAATACAATACAATACAATACACAGAACAATTCCTCAATACAGTATAAAAATTTTACAAGTACGGGAAGAATTTAACAGTAAATGATATCACATAATATGATTTGGATATGTTTAGAGTCCTGGAGTCCTCGGCCATCAATCTGCCTCCCTCATTTGGCCATTCCACAGCTGAAACATCGCTGGGCCAACCAATCCGATGAAAAGACCCCACGATTCCTGCGATCATCCATCAGGGATGACTTTACCTTACACAGGCAAAACAATTTGGCAGGTGGGCCGTGGCACCAAGTACCACATTTGAGTACCGAGAAGAGTAACAGAATAGGTGAGGGTTAGTATCCAATTATAACTATCATGTTTATGTTTTAGTGCTAATGACTAACAGAGATGCAGTCTGTACAGTTAATCAGCAGCTCTAGTCAGGGTGTGCTAAACTGAAGTAGTGAGTCTTTAGCTGGGATTTAAAAGCTGAGATGGAAGGGGCATCTCTTATAGTAGCAGGCAGACCATTCCACAGTTTAGGGGTCCTGTAACAAAGCTCGACCTCCCATTGTTATTTTATTAATCCTTGGAATCATAAGCAGACCGGCATCTTGAGATCTTAACTCTTTTAGGGCGGATGTCGACGTTTGTCGACATCCAGGGATAGAGGGCAACAATCAGCTGTTAATGGCGACAAATCTCACTGTCACGTCACAGGCATTCCCTCTGTGCTTGGAGGAATGCTATTCTTGTTGACTCAGCAACTAAACATTGCGTGTGCGTGAGTTGCGAAATGTAAACAAAGGCAAGATGGCATCGACATGTGAAAAGGCAGCGAAGCAAGTGCAGAAAAGAAAACACTCGGCAGACGATGTTTTGCGCATTATCGCGGAGTTGGACTCTTGATATTTCAGAATTGGATTTTATTGATCAGGAGATCGAGCAAAAGAGTGAGAAGCCGGCATCAGCTGATCAGACACCAGCCGATGCCGCGCCAGCGGATCTGCTGCCAGTTGAGTGCCTTCGCGCAGCCGATGCATCTACGGCAAGGTTCGCATGGGATAAATACACAGACATTGATCCGTTGAGAGCCGATCTGGCTACCGGAGTTTACAAGACGGCATGGCTTGCTGTTGGACACGACAGATCACCAGCTGCTGTACTTCAGGCTGCTCTCTCCTGATGCTGCTTTTCAGCTACTGTCAGATGAGACAAACAGGTAGGCAGAGATTTTTTTTGAATCGTGGGTTGCGTTTGCATCGCATTCTCATTTTTCAAAGTGGAAACCCACAACAAAAGACGAGATGAAGCGCGCTGTGGCATTACAAATAGAGATGGGACAGAACTGGTGAGATAACTTCAGGGAGCATTGGTCCAAACGTGCTTTGTCCCCTGGTGGCTTAGGTACGTGCTGCTGCAAAGTTTTATTCACTTCTGTAATAAACAGAAGCAAATCCCATGGGGTGAGCCAGGCTATAATGCCATACATAAAGTTCATAAAGTTTCAGAAGATGAAAAGAGGTGACAATACGGTTTTCATGCAGGCAGAAATCTTGGTGGCAGTGGCATGGCACGATGGCAAATGGGTGACTTGTCTCTCTACAGTACACACTAACAATATGTGTGAGAAAGTGCAGCAACAGACAATTGAAAAATAGGCACCAAAGCAACACGTATTGTAAGGAGTGCAATGTGGCAATGACTGAAATTGGCTGCTTTGAGCGAGATCAGACTTTGCTGTGTAAAATGTATGTGATATGTATGTGAAATCATAGAGTATGCAGGCTCATACAACATGCAAGACAGTAACATTTTTCAAAAGTAAATATTTTTTGTTGATTTGATATGTTAAACAATTGCTTTGTGTTCTTTTTTTAAAAATGTTAGTTTTTGGAAAAATATTCAGCCCTGGGAGATAAGAAACAAAAAAAAAAATTATCCCTAAAAGAGTTAATATGCGCTCAGGTTTGTAAGTCATGATAAGTTCAGACAAGTAAGCCGGACCTTGGCCATTTAATGCTTTATATGTTAAAAGGAGGATTTTGAAATCTGCCCTAAACTTAACCGGGAGCCAGTGTAAGGATTTAAGAACTGGAGTTATGTGTCCAAATAAGAACAAATAAGAATACATGTTTGGAGTTTGTCCAGCAGCATGTGACAGACTCCCCAAACAAAGGTTCTCGCTGGTAAGAGCAGACTAAAATTAAACATTCTGGCAATCAATCATCGGAAACACCACATGTGACATAAACCCAGCACTTCACATCACCCCAAAAACACCATTCCCACTGTGATGCATGGTGGAGGCATCAGGAAAACTGGTCAGAACTGAAAAAAAAAAAAAGACGGACAGCATTAAAAACAGAGCAATTCTTGAATAAAACCTGTTTCAGTCTGCCAGATATTTGAGACTGGGATGAAGGATCACCATCCAGCAGGACAATGAAAGACCCTAAACATACTGCTAGAGCTACAGGGAAACATTTCAATGTGGCCTTGGAAAGGCCCGGACCACAATGCAATGAAGAATCTGTGGCATGACTTGAAGATGGGTGTACACCAACACAACCCATCAAACTTGAAGAAGCTGGATATGTATTGCATTGAGGAAGGGGCAAACATCCCAATGGTGAGATGTGCTGAGCAAATAGAGACATTCAAAAAGAGACTTGCAGCTGGAATGGCACCAAAAGGGAACTCCACAAGGCACTGACTCATGGGGTTAATATAATAAAATATAATTTATTATATTATATATTGATCGCACTTTCAAAATGGTAGGAGTGTTGTGCAAATGAAATGGTGTTAACCCCACCAAAAAAAATCAATTTTAATTCCAGGTTGTAATGTGACAAAACTTTCCCAATGCACTGTATACTCACAAGCGACAGTAACTGAAAAAGAAAATGACCTGGAGACATAGTTGAAAAACTAGTCAAAGTCAGAACTGCAAGTCAAACCAATCTTTGATGTAAACCAGAAGCACAAATAAATAAAATTAACTACCAGGGAAAAAATCCTTAAAGCAATCAGAATATTTATATACAATTTTTTTTTAAATTTATATTTATGTTAAAATGTTTTTGAACGTTTTATCTGCAATTTCAGAAACCCCAAAAAAGTTTGTGCCACTCTGAATACCATCACCAATATCATCCTCCTCCTCATCATCATCATCATCTTTCCACTGCTCCCGTTAGGGGTCACCTCAGCGGATCATCTTCTTCCATAACTTTCTGTCCTCTCCATCTTGTTCTGTTTCCTCCCCACCATCACCTTCATGTCCTCTCTCACCACATCCATAAACCTTCTCTTAGGCCTTCCTCTTTTCCTCTTCCCTGGCAGCTCTATCCTTAGCATCCTTCTCCCAATATGCTCAGCATCTCTCCTCTGCATATGTCCAAACCAATGCAATCTCGCCTCTCTGACTTTGTCTCCCAACCGTCCAACTTCAGCTGACCCCCTAATGCCCTCATTTCTAATGCGGTCCATCCTCGTCACACCCAATGCATATCTTAGCATTTTTAATTCTGTCACCTCCAGCTCTGTCTCCTGCTTTCTGGTCAGTGCCACCATCTCCAGCCCATATAACATAGCTGGTCTTGCTACCATCCTGTAGACCTTCCCTTTCACTTTAACTGATACCTGTCTGTCACAAATCACTCCTGACACTCTTCTCCACCCTGCCTGCACTCTCTTTTTCACTTCCCTTCCACACTCCCAGTTACTCTGTACTGTTGATCCTAAGTATTTAAACTCATCCACCTTCGGCAACTCGACTCCTTGCATCCTCATCATTCCACTGACCTCCCTCTCATTCACTCACACACACACACACATGTATTCTGTCTTGTTCCTACTGACCTTCATTCCTCTCCTCTCTAGAGCAGATCTCCACCTCTCCAGGGTTTCCTCAACCTGCTCCCTACAGATCACAATGTCATCAGCAAGCATCATAGTCCACGGGGACTCCTGTCTAATCTCATCTGTCTGGTACTGGTACAGGTCCTTTTCTCCCTTCCTTATTGTCCAACCTCTCATAAAGTGCCTTAAGGTTTCACCATCTCTCTTCACCTTACACCTTATCTCCTTGGACTCCAGTCTACGTTCTTCATTGGACAATCCCACTTCTTCACTAATCTCTTCCTCAGTATACTCTCTAGTACTTCTCTATTCCACAACCAGGTTTACTTGTCCTCCTTCCTCTATCCAGATGTCACACTAAGCAACTTTCTAGTTGTCTCCCTTACTACAGCTGCTGTAGTTGCCCAGCTGTCTGGTAACTCTTCACTGCCACCCAGTGTCTCTTACCTCCGCCCTGAACTCAACCTTGCAGTCTTCCTTTTTCAACTTCCACCATTTGATCCTTGGCTCTGCCCTCACTCTCCTCCTCTTCTTGATCTCCAACATCATCCTACAGACCACCAGCACCATCCTATGCTGCCTACGCTTTGCCCTGCAGACACTTTGCAGTCTGCAATCTCCTACTGTCTGACCCTCCTGCATAGGATTTTCATTCACGTTCGGGAGAAACAAACATTTTCTTATTATGAAGCTTTATATGAGGAGTATTGTCTTAAGAAATGTGTAGAATCTCCTCAAGTTGTTGAGGTGATTTGAAGATGGTTAACCCAAAAAAACTTTCCGGGTGGTAGAATATTTTCAGGTTCTTAAGAAAACTTCATCTGTGTCATGGATATGTGATTATGCATTCCATTTTACCATTTTTTTTCCTGCTGCGAAAAGAGATGATAAAATAAGAGTATTTTGAGCCCTTTAGCCAGTCCAATCTTGTAACACAAATTTAATAGCTATCTTCTACCTATTACCATACTTTTGTTCAGAAGAACTTTTTTGTAAATATATAAAATAAAAAATGCACAAAGGTGGATCAACCAGTTACCTGAGAATCCTTGCAACAATTAAACCTCCCAAACCAATACTTGAAGTGTTCACTTCTACAATGAGCTGTAAAGATGGATCCAGATGACTATGTATAGGAGCATTAGTAGAGCGGGGAAAAAAATTTTTGAAAACGTCCAAGTTTTTCTCAGTAAATACTAGGGGGCTTCACCCCCTCCTCGCTTTGCTCACCAATCCCCCTGCCTGCACTACGCGCCAGCCACTTTGCGTTTCTGCCGCTCGCGTATATGGATTTCACTTTCACCAAACAACAAATCTTTTAATTCTCGCAGATAGGCCTCTTCATTAGGAAGAAACACTACTTTTCCCTGATGGCAACATGAATTAGACGATCTACAAGTCTCCCACTTCAAGATTAAATCCAAACAATATATTCTCTCTCTTTTTGCTCCTCTGTTATTTGGCCGAGTAATAATTTCCACATGTTTGCGCTAACGTGATCTTTACTATCATTATTTTGAGGCTTTCGAATTTTAGTACTTTATCTCTAACCTGCTCTGCATGTGTATCGCGCCAACATTTCTGAATTCTTTACAACATTCTACTTTGTCATCTACTCTTTGTCTTTTATTTCCGGCCCCCGGACCTGGTTAAATCTCTGGCACAAAGTCTCGTCTTGCGAGACGTGAAAGTGTATCTCTGAAAAATTCACGTCTCATCCCAGGATTTTTTTATTATAATAGAGTGATATTTCTAATGGGGCTATTGACATGAAATTTTCACCAGATGTGGGTAAACCACACATACAAAGGAATCAAAACAAATAAGTCCTTAAATTATGTGTAATAAAATGGAATGACACAGGGAAAAATGTATTGAACACGTGTAGAAAAGGAGGTGCAAAAAGGCCTGGAAAGCCAAGAAACCAACTGAAATCTGCCAATCCTGATAGAATGAAATGAATATCAGTTGCTTTAGTCCTAATTGATTGCCTATAAAAAGGTTTCTCATTACCAAGGTGTCACACAAGAAGCATCTCATGATGGGTAACAGCAAAGAGCTCTCTCAAGACCTTCACAACCTTACTGACGGCATTGGTGACAGACGTATTTCTAAACTTCTGATTCTTCCAGTGAGCACCGTTGGGGCCATAATCCGGAAGTGGAAAGAACATCATTTCACCATAAACCGGCCATGACCAGGTGCTCCTCGCAACATTTCTGACAGAGGAGTCAAACGAATAATCTGAACAGTCGTCCAAGACCCAAGGATCACTCAAGGAGAGCTTCAGAAAGACCTGCAATTAGCAGGTCCAGTTGTTTCAAAGAAAACGAAGTAATGCACTCTACCGCCATGGCCTCTAAGCACGCTCACCACACAAGACTCCACTGCTGAAGAAATAGCATGATGAAGCTTGTTTAAAGTTTGGACAAGTCAATGAAATACTGGGAGAATAGAGTCTGGGCAGATGAGACCAAACTCTAAGGATGTCATTGCATATACCATGTTTGGAGGAGAAATGGCGCTGCACATCACCCTATAAACATCATACCAACAGTGAAGTTTGGAGGTGGAAATATTATGGTGGGGGGCGGTTTTTCGGCATATTGTACTGTCAGACTTCATATAAGTGAAGGAAGGATGAAAGGATAAATTCTGGATAAGAATCTGCTGCCATCCCCCAGGATGCTGAAGATGAAACGAGGGTGGACATTACAAACACACAACCAAAGAAATTCTGAATTGGTTTCAGAGAATAAAGCAAGTAAAGTTGCAAGAACGGCTCAGTCAATCACTTGACTTGAATCCAATTGAAAATCTATGGAAAGCATTGAAGATCAGAGTTCATAAAAGAGGCCCCTGGAACCTTCAAGATTTGAAGACAGTTTGTGTGGAAGAATGGGCCAAAAATCACACTTGAGCAGTGCATGTGACTCATTTCTCCATACAGGAAGCGTCTTGAAGTTGTCATCATCAACAAAAGTATTAAATAAATTTCAGTAAGTGTGTTCAATACTTCTTCCTTGTGTCATTCCAGTTTATTACACATAATTTATGAACTTTTGATTTCTTTGTCTGTGTGGATTACTTGGGTCATTACTGATATCTGGTGAAAATTTCATGTCAATAGCCCCATTAGATATACAGTGGGTACGGAAAGTATTCAGACCCCCTTCAATTTTTCACTCTGTTATATTGCAGGCATTTGCTAAAATCATTTAAATTAATTTTTTCCCTCATTAATGTACACACAGCACCCCATATTGACAGACAAAAAGAAAGAATTTTTGAAATTGTTGCAGATTTATTAAAAAAGAAAAACTGAAATATCACATGGTCCTAAGTATTCAGACCCTTTGCTCAGTATTTAGTAGAAGCACCCTTTTGAGCTAATACAGCCATGAGTCTTCTTGGGAAAGATGCAACAAGTTTTTCACATTTGGATTTGGGGATCCTCTGCCATTCCTCCTTGCAGATCCTCTCCAGTTCTGTCAGGTTGGATGGTAAACGTTGGTGGACAGCCATTTTTAGGTCTCTCCAGAGATGCTCAATTGGGTTTAAGTCAGGGCTGTGGCTGGGCCATTCAAGAACAGTCACAGAGTTGTTGTGAAGCCACTCCTTCGTTATTTTAGCTGTGTGCTTAGGGTCATTGTCTTGTTGGAAGGTAAACCTTCAGCCCAGTCTGAGGTCCTTAGCGCTCTGGAGAAGGTTTTTGTCCAGGATATCCCTGTACGTGGCCGCATTCATCTTTCCCTTGATTGTAACCAGTCGTCCTGTCCCTGCAGCTGAGAAACACCCCCACAGCATGATGCCGCCACCGCCATGCTTCACTGTGGGGACTGTATTGGACAAGTGATGAGCAGTGCCTGGTTGTCTCCACATATACCGCTTAGAATTAAGGCCAAAAAGTTCTATCTTGGTCTCATCAGACCAGAGAATCTTATTTCTCACCATCTCAGAGTCCTTCAGGTGTCTTTTAGCAAACTCCATGCGGGCTGTCATGTGTCTTGCACTGAGGAGAGGCTTCCGACAGGCCACTCTGCCATAAAGCCCTGACTGGTGGAGGGCTGCAGTGATGGTTGACTTTCTACAACTTTCTCCCATCTCCTGACTGCATCTCTGGAGCTCAGCCAAAGTGATCTTTGGGTTCTTCTTTACCTCTCTCACCAAGGCTCTTCTCCCCCAGTAGCTCAGCTTGGCCGGACGGCCAGCTCTAGGAAGGGTTCTGGTCGTCCCAAATGTCTTCCATTTAAGGATTATGGAGGCCACTGTGCTCTTTGGAACCTTAAGTGCAGCATACATTTTTTTGTAACCTTGGCCAGATCTGTGCCTTGCCACAATTCTGTCTCTGAGCTCTTCAGGCAGTTCCTTTGACCTCATGATTCTCATTTGCTCTGACATGCATTGTGAGCTGTAAGGTCTTATATAGACAGGTGTGTGGCTTTCCTAATTAAGTCCAATCAGTATAATCAAACACAGCTGGACTCAAATGAAGGTCATCTCAAGGATGATCAGAAGAAATGGAAAGCACCGGAGTTAAATATATGAGTGTCACAGCAAAGGGTCTGAATACTTAGGACCATGTGATATTTCAGTTTTTCTTTTTTAATAAATCTGCAACAATTTCAAAAATTATTTTTTTTGTCTGTCAATATGGGGTGCTGTGTGTACATTAATGAGGGAAAAAATGAATTTAAATGATTTTAGCAAATGGCTGCAATATAACAAAGAGTGAAAAATTGAAGGGGGTCTGAATACTTTCCGTACCCACTGTATATTAACTGAGAAAAATGTTGACACGTTCAATACTTATTTCCCCGCTGTATGTCAGCATGCAGGTTAGGCCAACTAGCACCTCTTAAAATTTCCCCCCGATTTCTTTGAACATTGGTGCAGATGTGTAAATTTGCCCTACCATGGACTGGCACTTCATCAAGTTTGGCTCCTTTCTTGTACCAATGCTGCTGCCCCAGGTCCCATCTCCCTGCAGTTTTACAATCAAATAAGTGGATTGAGCATAAAAACTAAACTAACATTTTGTCAACTTAAATCAACTTTTAAAATTTTTCCCCCACAATCACATTTATAAAGCTAACTTCTTAAGCACATTGACTATCAAATACTACAGTATTCAGAATACCTACATTAAATGGTAAAAGAGCCTGCAGCTGCATCGGACTATTTTACGTACATGGTGACTGCCCATCCTTTTTGGTTCTGACCGTCTTTCCTGCCTGTCTGTGTTTGGTTCTTCATTCATTTTCTAACCTCATTTCCCAGTTCTAGCCACCTCAGCAGGGTGACTACACTCTTTTTTTTTTTTCAGCCAGGCTTGGGAGCATCCTTGGCGATGACCCTTGCAGTGAAGGTCACTGCTAAGTAGTATGGTAGGCAGTAGAACTTTAGGAACCTTTAAAACTCAAATTAATGTCATTTTGCAAGAATTACGCAGATAAAACTGGAGAGCTTTGTTGGGTTGAACGGCTTGTTCTCTTCTAGGATTCTTCCTACATACTTTCCTTACCTTCCATTAATCTTTCCTTCAAATAATTCCATCTATAATAATAATAACAATAATTCTTTGCATTTACATAGCACTTTTCTCACTAGTCAAAGCGCTCAACAATTGCAGGTTAAGGGCCTTGCTCAAGGGCCCAACAGAGCAGAGTCTCTTTTGGTATTTACGGGATTCAAACCGGCAACTTTCTGATTGCCAGTGCAGATCCCTAGCCACAAAGCCACCACTCCTCCTCTGTTCCACAAGAGCCGTTCTCAGAGAACTTTTACTTATTTCATGTACTAGGGGGCTTCGCTCGCCAACCCCTGGCGTTGGGACATGAGAAAGAGTCAGATGTATGAATTAGATATAGAATAGTGTGCAGCTTTGGATGATGCCCATAGAAATAACAAATAGAGTGTTTGTCATATATTAATGTTTTATTGGAATATTTCTTTGTATACAACATTAGCAGTAAAGATGGTGTCTTGTCCTTGAATGAGTCTTCCTTGGCATGGATTATTTATAATTTTAACTTTAACGTCAGATGAACGGCGAACACGTGAGAAGGCAACATAAAGTTGTCCATGTCCAAAAACGGGTTCAGAGAGGTAGATGCCAACCTTGTCCATGGTTTGTCCTTGTGATTTGTTGATGGTCATGGCAAATGCAGGTTTAATGGGGAACTGTCGGCGTTTCAATGTAAAAGGTAATTCTAGCTCAGAACTTGTAAGGTCAATTCTAGGAATGAGAACAGTATTGTTAGCATGTGATCCTGTAAGAACTGTCGCTTGAATAACATTGCGTGTCATGGTGTTGACGACTAACCGTGTGCCATTGCATAAACCCTGTTTTGTGTTAAGGTTTCTTAATAGCATGATTATTGTTCCGTTTTTAAGGGCAAGGTCGTGTTGTGGTAATCCGGCAGGGTTAATAGTGTTCAAATATTCTAAGGGGAAATTTATATGTTCATTGTCGTCATCAGAGTCAACTTTGTCTGAGCTTAGAAAGATCTGTGTCTCTCCAGGAAGTAATGAAATGACTTGGTTATTAATGTGATTAACATTAATATTTTTTGGACATAATATAGTGCGTTGTGTTAACAGGGGTATTTGGTCTAATGTGATTGCTGTTCCAAATATCTCTTTTACTAAGTCGTCTGAGATGAAGGATTGTGGAATGGAAATAATATCTGGGTGAAGTCCATCTGTATTTGTGAGTGTACCATTTCCCAGTTGTATTAGCCAACTGTTATATTCTGGATCTGGACATCGCATGTTTTGTACCAACTGTATTGTTTTAAAGCAATGCCAATTGTCTGCGTATTTTAAGGTGGACTGAACAATAGCTGAGCGCATGGCATGTGGAACAATAGCTAAGCATTGTCTAAAATCTCCTCCTAATAAAAGAACTTTTCCTCCAAAGGGAATATTATTATTCATCAACGTTTGTAGAAGTTTATCAATGGTGTTGAGTAAGTGACTGGATGCCATTGTACATTCATCAATAATTATCAGTTTTGCAAGACGGATGTCTCGGGCATTGCTACTGTGAATGTTCATAGTGGATACTGATGTCTCTGTGATTGGGACCGGTATTTTGAATATTGAGTGACATGTACGACCATTTATTAACAGATTTGCTGCCACTCCGGAGGATCGCAGTCACTGTTAATATGTTTCCTTTTCTGCAGTTGAACGGTTAATAGTGCTTTATTGTAAGGAGATCCACCTATGCTGACACCTATGCTGTCTAGTGTGAAGGTGTTGACGTTCACTTTAGAATATGTGGCTTTGGGTGTCACTTCTTATGGATGTGTGTGTGTGTGGGGGGGGGGGGGGGGGGGGGTGGTGAGGATTGTTGTTGCGCGAGCGTCTTCTTTCTTTTTGTGTTCCTGTGTCTTGTTTGAATCCCCCTCTTTGTGTGTGTCCCGTCCGTTGCTTTTAGGGTCTGTGGGGTGGGCTTCGCTCGCCAACCCCTGGTGTTGGGAATGACAAAGAGCGTGATGTATGAATGAGATATAGAATAGTGTGACGGTGTAGATGATGCAAATAGAAATCAAACAATAAAGTGTGTGGCACAGTGTAAAGGTTTATTTGAAAATTTCTTTGTACACGCCGTTTAAGTGTAAAAGGTAATTCCAGCTCAGAACTTGTAAGGTCATTTAAGATGGTTATTGTTGTGATCAGAGTCAAGTTTGTCAGAGCTTAGAAAGAGTTGTGTCTCTCCAGGAAGTAATGGAATGACTTGGGTATTTATGTTTTCCACAGTAATATTTTTTGGACATAATATAGTGCGTTGTGTTAAAAGGGGCATTTGGTCTAATGAGATTGCTGTTCCAAATGTCTCTGTAACTAAGTTGTCGCAGATAAAGGCTTGAGGAATTGTAATAATATGTGGCTGAAGTCCATCTGTATTGGTGAGTGTACCATCTCTCAGTTGTAATAAGCAATTGTTATGATCTGGTTCTGGACATCGTATCTTTTTTACTAACTATCTTTTGAAAGT
Organism: Erpetoichthys calabaricus; assembly: GCF_900747795.2. Taxonomy (NCBI): domain Eukaryota; kingdom Metazoa; phylum Chordata; class Cladistia; order Polypteriformes; family Polypteridae; genus Erpetoichthys; species Erpetoichthys calabaricus. The sequence continues at coordinate 348,190,987 of NC_041394.2, read as the reverse complement.
AATGCCAATTGTCTGCGTATTTTAAGGTGCACTGAACAATAGCTGAGTGCATGGCATCTGGAAGAATAGCTAATCACTGTGTAAAATCTCCTCCTCATAAAAGTACCTTTCCTCCAAATCGAATATTATTATTCATAAACGTTTGTAGAAGTTTATGAATGGTGTTGAGTAAGTGACTTCATGTCATTGAACATTCATCAATAAACAACATTTTTTCAAGACGGATGTCACGTGCAGTGCCACCGTTAATGTTCATAGTGGATACCGATTTGTAGGATCTAATGCAGTGGATAAAGATTTAACTTTCAGGTACATCGTCAGTTATAAGCTTCTGTAGATATTCAGTATATGAATGTAAAGAAGGCAGTCTAATTTGACCCTTTTGACAACAACGTGTAAATGTATAACTTGTATTGCCAGTTGTTTCTTCAGGGAAGTGAACTGAATGACAATGATTGCAAATGACATTCATTAATCCGAATGAATTTTCCTGGTGTATGTTTTCCTTGTGCCGTTTGAGAGGCGCGTTGTTGCATGTGTAGTATTTGGGACGTGTTGTTTTGGAGCTGTAATCGATTTGCCTGTGCTGTGTGAGAAGCCCGTTGTAGCCTTCGCTGCCATTAACGTATGTCTGAGATGGGAGGTGTTTCGTTTTGAATCCGTGCCTGTTGCGATGCAACACTTTGATTGATAGATTGCGTAATGTGGATCTAGGATGTAGATTTGTGCATATTTGCGTTGTTGATTTGTTTCAGGGTGCACTGTTCCAATGCGATGCAGTATTTGTGCACATATGCGAAAGCAGTATGGGCCATTGCCTTTTGGTGGCCTGATATTTACTCCGGTACATGCAAAAGCAAATGAACTATTGTAGGATCTAATGCAGTTCATAAAGTTTTTACTTTTAGGTACATCGTTAGTTAGAAGCTTTAGTTGAGCTTTGCGTTTTTGGAGTCGAGACATTTTTTCTTATGGATGTGTGGGGGGGATCGTTGTTGCGCGAGCGTTTTGTTTCTTTTTGTGTTCCTGTGTCTTGTTTGAATCCCCCTGTTTGTGTGTGTCCCGTCCCTTGCTTGTAGGGTCTGTGGGGTGGTTTTGTGTTCTTTTTTTTGGTCTTCCATGGGCTTGTTGAATCCCCCTCTTGGTGTGTGTCCCGTCCCGTCCCGTGCCTGTAGGGTGGGGGGGGGGTATGGTCGTGCCTTGCTATTGTGCGCTCGTCTGTTCTTTTTTTTTTGGTGTGTTTAGTTTCGTGTGCAATGTGTTTCGTGCTTTCCCCTCGTTTGAGTACTCTTTTATGTGCCTTTTCCTTATTTTGGTGCTTGTTGAGCCTCATTTTTGTGACTCCTTTCTGTATGTGCTCACTCCTGTTTTCTGTGCTCTTGTCAGACTCTTTTTGCGCCTGCGTCTCTCGCGGCCCCTCATCCGCCTCTCTCCCCCTCTTTGTGTGTCCCGTCCCTTGCTTGTAGGGTCTGTGGGGTGGTTTTGTGTACTTTTTTTTGGTCTTCCATGGGCTTGTTGAATCCCCCTCTTGGTGTGTGTCCCGTCCCGTGCCTGTAGGGTGGCGGGGGTATGGTCGTGCCTTGCTATTGTGCGCTCGTCTGTTCTTTTTTTTTTGTTGTGTTTAGTTTCGTGTGCAATGTGTTTCGTGCTTTCCCCTCGTTTGAGTACTCTGTAATGTTTTTTTTCCTTATTTTGGTGCTTGTTGAGCCTCATTTTTGTGACTCCTTTCTGTATGTGCTCACTCCTGTTTTCTGTGCTCTTGTCGGACTCTTTTTGCGCCTGCGTCTCTCGCGGACCCTCATCCGCCTCTCTCGCCCTCTTTTGTCCGCCTTTCTCGGGTCCTCAGCCGACTCTCGCGGACTGTTTGTTGCGCCGGCGCAGTACGTCTTTTTGCAGCTACGGCCCATGGCCGGATGTGCCTGCGTCCATCATCCGGTTTAGCATTCTCGGTTAGTAATATGGATATAAAGAAAGTACATACCACCATAGTGGAAGTAGGTCCTGGGTGTATTTTCACTGAGCTTTTTATAACAGAAGAATATATATAACACAAGGCTTTAACCTTCAATGCATCATCTTATATAATACATTACCGTGGCTGTTCCGTTTGTCTGTCCAAGATGTTAAATCACCTGTAGTTCATAAAACGTTTGACCTATTGACCTGAAATTTGGTACACATATACTACGTGACGTCTACTATCCACTTTTGGGGTGAGGAGTGACCTCCAAGGTTATTCCTCTTTTTATTTTACTTTATTGCATAATCAACTCTCGGTAGCGGCCTGCTTGGCGGTCGTGCGGTGCTGGCGTACGGGCGCCGTTCTCATTCCCTACCACTTTCATCGTCACTTCCCCTACCTCTTCATATCTTAAATCATTCTTGAGGCAGATTGAACACTTAAATGAAAAATTAAGGAAAACATACTAAGTAATTGCAACACAAACACAGACTTAAGAAACAGTTTTAACACAAAAAGATGCTGATGTTAGAAGAGAAGAAGTGGGCCGCTAGGGTAGAGAAAAGAAGATCTGCTCAGGAAGCAGCAAGCACATCAACCTCTGAGCAAACAAATGCTGAACGTACAGAGAAAGAAAGAGGAGGAAAACTAGGAATGCTCAAGTCAAGTGTATTCGTGCAGTGCGCCGTTACTGGTATATAAATAAATACATGATATACAGTGCATCCGGAAAGTATTCACAGCGCATCACTTTTTCCACATTTTGTTATGTTACAGCCTTATTCCAAAATGGATTAAATTCATTTTTTTCCCTCAAAATTCTACACACAACACCCCATAATGACAACGTGAAAAAAGTTTGAGGTTTTTGCAAATTTATTAAAAATATAAAAATTGAGAAAGCACATGTACATAAGTATTCACAGCCTTTGCCATGAAGCTCAAAATTGAGCTCAGGTGCATCCTGTTACCCCTGATCATCCTTGAGATGTTTCTGCGGCTTAATTGGAGTCCACCTGTGGTAAATTCAGTTGACTGGACATGATTTGGAAAGGCACACACCTGTCTATATAAGGTCCCACAGTTGACAGTTCACGTCAGAGCACAAACCAAGCATGAAGTCAAAGGTATTGTCTGTAGACCTTCGAGACGATTGTCTCGAGGCACAAATCTGGGGAAGGTTACAGAAAAATTTCTGCTGCTTTGAAGGTCCCAATGAGCACAGTGGCCTCCATCATCCATAAGTGGAAGAAGTTCGATACCACCAGGACTCTTCCTAGAGCTGGCCGGCCATCTAAACTGAGTAATCAGGGGAGAAGGGCCTTAGTCAGGGAGGTGACCAAGAACCCGATGGTCACTCTGTCTGAGCTCCAGAAGTCCTCTGTGGAGAGAGGAGAACCTTCCAGAAGGACAGCCATCTCTGCAGCAATCCACCAATCAGGCCTGTATGGTAGAGTGGCCAGACGGAAGCCACTCCTTAGTAAAAGGCACATGGCAGCCCGCCTGGAGTTTGCCAAAAGGCACCTGAAGGACTCTGACCATGAGAAAGAAAAGATTGAACTCTTTGGTGTGAATGCCAGGCGTCACGTTTAGAGGAAACCAGGCACTGCTCATCACCAGGCCAATACCATCCCTACAGTGAAGCATGGTGGTGGCAGCATCATGCTGTGGGGATGTTTTTCAGTGGCAGGGACTGGGACACTAGTCTGGATAAAGGGAAAGATGACTGCAGCAATGTACAGAGACATCCTGGATGAAAACCTGCTCCAGAGCGCTCTTGACCTCCAACTGGGGCGACGGTTCATCTTTCAGCAGGACAACCACCCTAAGCACACAGCTAAGATATCAAAGGAGTGGCTTCAGGAAAACTCTGTGAATGTCCTTGAGTGGCCCAGCCAGAGCCCAGACTTGAATCCGATTGAACATCTCTGGAGAGATCTTAAAATGGCTGTGCACCAACGCTTCCCATCCAACCTGATGGAGCTTGAGAGGTGCTGCAAAGAGGAATGGGCGAAACTGGCCAAGGATAGGTGTGCCAAGCTTGTGGCATCATATGCAAGAAGACTTGAGGCTGTAATTGCTGCCAAAGGTGCATCGACAAAGTATTGAGCAAAGGCTGAATACTTATGTACATGGGATTTCTCAGTTTTTTTATTTTTAATAAATTTGCAAAAACCTCAAGTAAACTTTTTTCACGTTGTCATTATGGGGTGTTGTGTGTAGAATTTTGAGGGAAGAAAATGAATTTAATCCATTTTGGAATAAGGCTGTAACATAACAAAATGTGGAAAAAGTGATGTGCTATGAATACTTTCGGGATGCACTGTAAATAAGCATTCTTGTCTTGGTAAAGTCTGGAGGACAAGAACATACTGACCTTACAAGTGGACAAACAGATGACTCACACTTCCTAATGCTTTCTGGGCTGAATATTTTTTGCAGGTAACTCAATTTTCTGAATAGCACACAAAGACTCCTAGACTTACTGACTGGCAGGCCCCAGTCTGTCAGGATTGGTAATAAGATCTCAGCCACCATTATCACAAACTCAGGCACCCCAAAGGGATGCGTCCTCAGCCCCATCCTCTACACCCTGTTCACCCACAACTGTTTCGCCTCCCACATAGATAACATCATCCTAAAGTTCACAGACGACACCGCAGTGATAGGACGCATCACTGGTGGGGATGAGGCAGCCTACAGAAGGGAGGTGGACAGTCTAGCGTCAGGGTGTGAGGACAACAGCCTCACCCTCAACACAGACAAGACGAAGGAGATGATAGAGGACATGAGGAAGGAGAGGAGACCTCACCGGCCACTGTTCATCCGAGGGCTTGAAGTGGAGAGGGTGAGCAGCATTAAATACCTGGGCATCTACATCAGTGAGGACCTCACTTGGACACTTAGCACCACACAGCTGGTCAAGAGGGCTCAACGGCGGCTGTACTTTCTGAGGAGGCTGAGGAAGTTTGGTATGTTGACTAAGATCCTCGGCAACTTTTACAGCTGCATTGTTGAGAGCATCTTGACCAGCTGCATCACCGTGTGGTACGGCAACACTACTGCTATGGGCTGCAAACGCCTGCAGAGAGTGGTAAAGACTGCTGAGAAGATCACCAGGACCCCACTGTCTTCTCTGCAGAGCATCTACAACTGCAGAGTCTGCAAGAGAACTGCCTCGATCCTCAGGGACCCCACCCACCCCCACCCCCAACACGAACTGTCCACACTTCTACCCTCAGGCAGGAGGTATAAGAGTATGAAATGCAGGACTTCCAGGATAAAGCACTTTTTCTTTCCCATGGCCATTAGTCTCCTAAATAACTGACTGGAGTTTATAACTGTGGTCCACCTCATTCTATCTAACTCACACACCTGTAACTTTATTTGACTTGTCCATCACACACCTACCTGCACATTACACTTTATGCTGCCTCTGTTACTTATTATCTATCTGCTACTTATTATTTATGTTTATCTTTATCCATTGGTTTGTTAACCATTGGTATTTGGTATGGACAGCAAAGAAAGAATTGTACAGGGAAACGTGTTTCCTTACTGTGCACATGATAATAAACTTTGAACTTGAGGCAAAGGTTTCACATGAAAATCAACATAAAACGGCTGTTGCTGGTGTCTGTTCAGCGTCTCTTGTAGCTGTGTTGGGGCAGCTCGATGGCTGGTAGAAATGCGTGGTAGGCTGGTTGCCTGGCCTGTCTTCACGTGGCAGTGTGACGCAATCTGGTTTGTAACTCATGTCAATGTAAGTGGAGGACTTTACAGGTGAACGTTGCTGGAGGTGCATCAGCTACACAAGAGTGTTCAGCACCACTATCAACTAGCAACCGATCAACTGAAGCCAGTACCTCACTTTCGTTTTTGATCTCCATCTCCAGATCACTTGCATCAAAATCGGAGTCCGACAAGTCCGATTCGACGATAATATGCAAAATGTCATCCATGGTGTGCTTTGGTCTCTCGCCAGATGTTGATGCCATTTTAGAGGGAGGTTGTTTGTTCTTCGCTACTCACACATGTGCAAGTAATCGAGGTCAAATCAATGAAGCTACCCAGCCTTCCAGCAAAGAGAGTTGAACTAAAACATAACAGCGAGTTTTGTTGCCATTTACGGCCGATTACCGTCCTCTACCACCGAACTGCGACAAAAGTCCACATCTGCCCTGAAAGGGTTAAAATGAGAAATATACCATATGGTATTGCTTCTGTTGCTACTTTCCTTCTTGGCAAATCTGCAAGGCCTCTCTTACATACAAGTGTAAACAAATACTAAATGATACAAAATATATTAAACAATTGCTGTTTATCATTAGGGCGGCACGGTGGCGCAGTGGGTAGCGCTGCTGCCTCGCAGTTGGGAGACCTGGGGACCCGGGTTCGCTTCCCGGGTCCTCCCTGCGTGGAGTTTGCATGTTCTCCCCGTGTCTGCGTGGGTTTCCTCCGGGCGCTCCGGTTTCCTCCCACAGTCCAAAGACATGCAGGTTAGGTGGATTGGCGATTCTAAATTGGCCCTAGTGTGTGCTTGGTGTGTGGGTGTGTTTGTGTGCATCCTGCGGTGGGTTGGCACCCTGCCCGGGATTGGTTCCCTGCCTTGTGCCCTGTGTTGGCTGGGATTGGCTCCAGCAGACCCCCGTGACCCTGTGTTCGGATTCAGCGGGTTGGAAAATGGATGTTTATCATTAAGGGAACACTGAATACAAAATTTTATCAAGAAATATGGTAGAAGAACGTCAGGGTAATGGAAGCTTAGCAAAAAGTGTGAGATGAAACAAAGGAAGAAATCGACAACTGGATGGAAAAGAAAATGGTGAAAATGGCCAGAGTCCTTAGGAAAGGGTGAATGGGCTACAATTCAATGCTGATCAGCAGCTACAGGGTACGTCTGGTGGAGGTGATTGCTGCTAAAGGAGGGTCAACAAGTTTGTAAAGATGGTGGTCACAGTCTAGACCAGTGGTGTTCAACTCCAGAACTGGACGGCTGCAGTTTTTCATTCTAACCATCTTCTTCATTAGTGACCAGTTTTTGCTGCTAATTAACTTTCTGCCTTTATTTTAATGAACTTGACTCAGGTCCCTTAGTTCTTTATTTTTCTTTAATTAGCAGCCAAACAATAATGAGACCCAAAACAACTGCCACATCACTAGCTAACCACATTATCTGAACATAAAGAAAGGGTCTCAGTAAGGTTGATCTCTCAGGTCACCAAAATATTTTGACGGTGTTCTTAGAAAAAACAGAAAAAATCAACAGTTTTGGAAATGTCTGCTGTGGCAGAATGAGAGCAGCAAGAAGCTGTGGAATTAAATAACGGGTTTAATTAACAGCAAGAATCAGCTTCTTGTTAAGAAAATGGTTGGAGTTTCAAGCCCCAGTTTAGCTGGTCATTTCTTGGCTCGGTTCACATCTCATTTCTGTTTGGCTGCTATTTAATGAAGAAAAGAATCAATTCAGAGGACTGAATCCTTAAAAACAGGGCTATGAAAATGATGGGAAAAGAAGCTAATGAGCAGTGAAACTGGTCACTGATTAGAAAAAGGGTGAGAATAAAAACCTGCAGCCAGTGTGGCCCTCCAGGCATGGAGTTGGACATGTGGTCTAGACCGGGGTAGGCAACGTCGGTCCTGGAGTGCCACAGTATGTGCAGGTTTTTGTTCCAACCCAGTTCCTTAACGAGAACTCAATTATTGCTGATTAAGCACATATTGCTTAAGTGACATTTTAATGCTTCATTTTAGTGGTCTCGCTTGTTAAGGTTCTCCAACCTTAATTGCTTATTTCAATCTTAAACTGCTGCATTCAGTGTTTTAATTGCTCCTTATTAGCAATAAGATGTAAAACAGGGGTAGGCAATGTCGGTCCTGGTGAGCCGCAGTGGCTACAGGTTTTCATTCAACCCAATTGCTTAATTAGAAACCAATCATTGCCAATCTCAGATCTTATTTAATTTTATGGCTTGTTAGTCTGTGCAATGTAAGGCTCTTATATCGTAGATTTTTTTCCTTTCCAAGGATATCATCCAAATGATTTGAAGCCTAAAACAGATCATTTTCAGTCTGTCACATTTTTCTATTAAGTGTTTTATTAAATCAAACCGTGCATGATGAACACACACAGATGTAATTGGAAAAAAGCTAGCTGGAGAACTGCTGGCTGCTTTGTCTTTTACATCTTATTGCTAATAAGGAGCAATTAAAACACTGAATGCAGCAGTTTAAGATTGAAATAAGCAATTAAGGTTGGAGAACCTTAACAAGCGAGACCACTAAAATGAAGCATTAAAATGTCACTTAAGCAATATGTGCTTCATCAGCAATAATTGAGTTCTCGTTAAGGAACTGGGTTGGAACAAAAACCTGCACATACTGCGGCTCTCCAGGACCGACATTGCCTACCCCTGGTCTAGACTGTGAACGTTTAAACAAAGTGTCCAGGACTGAGAAGGAGGAGTGTAATTTTTTACTTTACGTTTGAGACAATTGTTTTGTCGGTTTTTTGGGGACTGAAATGAAGATCAGATCACACTGTTAGGGAGAGCTGACAAATAGATCCAGAGAAATTTCCAAAGGATTCATAAACTTTCTTGCAACTGTACATTTGTGTGGCACTCTTTATCAAGGACAGGCTTAGGCCGGGTTTATACTTCACGCAACGCATGCTCCAGTGGACGCTACCGATACGCAAACGTTGTACTGTGTATACTCGTGCACGTACTTTACGTAAATCTGGAAGATTTCAGCAGGTAGCAGTGATAGTTATCACTGTGAGAAAAGGTTTGGCTTCACCGTGTTGTGAATTGCCTTAAACATCCATTAAATTCCAATGACACCTTACCGCAATATCTCTGAAAAGGATGTTTAATCATTACATCCATCAATCCTGGGATGCGCCCATTCCAGCAAACATTGGGCACGAGGCAGAAACAATCCCTGGATGGGGCATCAGCTCATCGCAAGGTGAATACAAGCAGTCACATACAGTGGTGTCATTTTAGCATCACTAATATTCCCCAAACCTTCATGTGTTTGGACAGAAACTGGAGCTCACTGTGGAAACCTACCAGGAAAACATGCAAACTCCAGGCAGGGAATACCAGCGACGTGACTCCCTGTGAAACAGCAGTGTTACTGCTCCACCCCCGTTTCACCCCCATGTGTGTAATTATTAACAGTATTCATTTTTTAAATGAAGTTAATTTATCTGTAAAATGTAATACACAGTCATATGAAATAGTTTGGTAACCCATCTCAACCTGCATAATACTTTACTCTCCTTTCATCAAAAAAAGATAACAGTGGTCTGTCTTTCATTTCCTAGGAACATCTGAGTACTGCAGTGTTTACTGAACAAAGATTTTTAGTGAAGCAGTATTTAGTTGTATGAAATTAAATCAAATGTGAAAAACTGGCTGTGCACAAATGTGAGTCCCCTTGTAATTGTGCCGATTTGAATGTCTGTCACTGCTCAATGCTGATTACTTGTAACACCAAATTGGTTGGATGAGCTCAATAAGCCTTGAACTCCATAGACAGGTGTGTCCAATCACGAGATATTGTGAGCTGCAAAGCTAATCGTACCCCCAAAAGATACAGACGCCCCTGGGAAAACCCCTACGAAACATAGACAGACTACCTTTACATTTCTCCTTTCCCTTCTGGCTGGCTGTCGCGTGGTCTGCCTCTCGCGCGGTGCTCCGCCTTCTCAAAAAGCCTGCACGGGCTTCTCTCGGTTGTTAAACTGATTTCTTGCTTCTCCTTATCCCTCTCAAAAACTGTCATCTCTGAATTGTCATGGAGGAGGACGTTTAAACGTTTGAAAAGAGACAAATGTTTGTTTGCAGTGTTTTGAATAAAGTTCCTTTCTTTTCTACAACCTCCTGTGTCACTGTGCAAATCTGTGACCCAAGCGTGACAATATAAAGGTATTTAAGGTGGTCAATTGCAAGTTGTGCTTCCCTTTGACTCTCCTCTGAAGAGTGACAGCATGGGATCCTCAAAGCAACTCTCAAAAGACCTGAAAACAAAGATTGTTCAGTCTCATGGTTTAGGGGAAGGCTACAAAAAGCCATCTCAGAGGTTTAAACTGTCAGTTTCAACTGTAAGGAATGGAATCAGGAAATGGAAGGCCACAGGCACAGTTGCTGTTAAACCCAGCAGGTCTGGCAGACCAAGAAAAATACAGGAGTGGCATATGTGCAGGATTGTGAGAATGTTTACAGACAATCCACAGATCATCTACAAAGACCTGCAAGAACATCTTGCTGCAGATGGTGTATCTGTACATTGTTCTACAATTCAGTACAATTTGCACAAAGAACATCTGTATGGCAGGGTGATGAGAAAGAAGCCCTTTCTGCACTCACGCCACAAACAGAGTCGCTTGTTGTATGCAAATACTCATTTAGACAAGCCAGATTCATTTTGGAACAAAGTGCTTTGGACTGATGAGACAAAAATGGAGTTATTTGGTCATAACACAAAGCGCTTTGCATGGCGGAAGAAGAACACCGCATTCCAAGAAAAACACCTGCTACCTACTGTCAAATTTGGTGGAGGGTCCATCATGCTGTGGGGCTGTGTGACTAGTTCAGGAACTGGGGCCCTTGTTAAAGTCGAGGGTCGGATGATTTCAATCCGACATCATCAAATTCTTCAGGATAATGTTCAAGTATCAGTCACAAAGTTGAAGTTACGCAGGGGTTGGATATTCCAACAAGACAATGACCCAAAACATAGTTGGAAATCTACAAAGACATTCATGCAGAGGGAGAAGTACAATGTTCTGGAATGGCCGTCACAGTCCCGACTTGAATATCATCGAAAATCTATGGGATGATTTGAAGCAGGCTGTCTATTCCCAGCAGCCATCAAATTGAACTGAACTGGAGAGATTTTGTATGAAAGAATGGTCAACAATACCTCCATCCAGAATCCAGACACTCATCAAAGGCTATAGGAGGACAGCGTCTAGAGGTGTCCATTAGATTTGCGAAAGGAGGCTCAACTAAGTATTGATGTCATATCTCTGGTGGGGGGCCCAAATTTATGCACCTGTCTAATTTTGTTATGATGCATATTGCATATTTTCTGATAATCCAATAAACTTATTGTCACGGCTGAAATACTACTGTTTCCATAAGGCATGTCATATTAAAAGCAAGCTCAGCCAATGATAAACAGAAATCCAAAGAATTAAGAGGGGCTCCCAAATTTTTTCATATGACTGTACATACTTGAATGCATTTCATCATGAAAGTGATATCAAGTACAAATCTAAGGATTCTAAATGTGCAGAGAGCTGGAATATCATAAATGTAACGTGTTCTGTATGGCGATTGCTGCTGACCATTCAGGAGGAAGCCCCACAAGCTCATAACGATTAACAACTGGGTCGGTTTTAAGAGGACGTTTACGATAGTCTACATCAAAGATAAAATAAACTACGACTTTAAAGTGGACATTTCCCAAATTTCCACTTAAATCACAAAATACAACTTTTCACCACGTTTAGTTTTTTTCTCTGTGGCTCAAATACGCCGCCATACGTTCGGATGCTGTTGTGAAGTTGCAAAAAAGACGGCACAGAAGATGGTATGTGAGACTTTGTGATCATGTCATTACAATCGGGAATATATGACACTTGAATATAAAAGCATCACGAATGCATTTGTATGTTGGAATTTTGCTTCAACACATCGAACCATTCATCAAACATCGAACCAGGCACATCGATCCCATAGGATCCACAAAGCGGCTTTCTGTCACATGTTGATAGTAGACAGAGACTCTGACGTCACATTTCGACTTTTATCACACTGCGCCCCCCAACTTTCTGCTGGTAATGCAACTCGCGCATGAGTCGCGTTAATTTCTGAGGACATGCTCAGAGGAAGTGTCAAATGAACACTGGGAATGCATGGCAGCCATGATGCGTACGCGTACTGAGCGTTAAGTATAAATGAGCCCTTAGCCCAGGGGTCTCCAACACATCTCTTGCGAGCTACTGGTAGCTCGCAACCCCTTTCCAAGTAGCTCACCAAAGGGTTAATGAATCCTGTATAAATTTGAAAACTTGATTAGTCAAATTTGTGGTGGGCGATCTTTCCAAAAAATCATATGGCGATCCTTTTAACACAAAATCACGATCCACAATCTTAATTGCAATCTATCTTTTCAATGTGGCATACGCTTAAGAGAATATCTGGACTCAAACTCATTAAGACCTAAGTAACACTTTATTTTAAATATCAAACAAAGTTGAATTCAATTGTTCTCTCGTTCGCTAGCTAAGCGGAGTTAAGTAACACTCCTCGAAGCTGGCGAGTGAGTGAGGAAGGCCCCCCTGCTCAGCCCCACTGCGTGTTTCTTGGATTTGTGCAAATAAATCGGTACCACAAGCGAACTGTGATACATAGCGAAATGAGAGAAGTCGCAAAATCAATCGGAATGTTCAAGCTAATTATAGAAAAAAACGTTTAGTTCTCTCGTGAAAAGCGGACAGACGTACAGACAAAGAGACATTGTATTTTATATATTAGTAAACCTTCAAAATAATGCGCACTTAAAAGTCTCAACAGCATTCTCAGCACTTCTGGAGCTTAGTAGAGCCAGATAACTAGAAGAATCTTCACCAAGCAGCTCTGAAAATGTCTGCTTTGTTTGGGTCTCCATACCTCTGTGAGTCTGACATGAATGTCCTGAAATCAAAGTTCAGAGCAAGACTGACAGATGAACACTGAAATGACTCCATCAGAGTGAATCTCAGGGACTCCACTCCACCATACACCTCAGTGCCAGTCATCTGACTAACTAAAAAAACACATCAAACATGCAACTGGACCTGTGAAAAAAAGTGACACAGTGACATGTGACAAAATGACAAATGAAGAAGTCAGATCTGTGTATTTGGAATTGCATTGTTTTGTTCTGACAGCATTCATGTTTTAACTCAATAGTGTGAGATACACTAGAAAATGCATACAGACGTACAAAATACACTTGCAGGTGAACTAAATATTTTTTGTGGATGTTTTAATGCAAAATGTGAGTTAACACCAACATTTTGTAAATGTTCAGGCAAAACAAGCGTATTCACTTTGTTTGGGTTGAAATAAGCTAAGAGAATAAAGTTAGAAAGCATGAGGAGCTCTCTGCCATTTTCGTTTTGTAAAAGTAGCTCTCAGGCGTAAAAAAAGGTTCGAGATCCCCGGCTTATTAGAGTGTTTGCATAACGTTACAACTGTAATGGAAGAACAGTAAATCACCTTACAGGAACATAGAGGAATTTTCACATGACACTAAACACACAATAAAACTCATCAATATCACCCCATTTCTAGGTTTCCCCTAAAAAGCACTAGACTGCCATTTAACGCTTTTGACCTTTTTTTTTTTTAAACTTACCTTTTCCAGATTTCTCTGAAAGCGGCTGATCTTCTAGAGTTTCTTCACTCTCCTCTGTGTCAGACGGTGATGATTCAGACTTCACATTGATGGAAGACTCAGGAGATGAAGAGTGTGTGCTTTGATAAGAGGCTAACACGGTTGCTGCATCATCTTGATATCCATAATGATGGTCGTCTTCCTTAATGCCCTCCACACTTGTAAGGATGTCAGTCACACTGTTGACAGAGTTCTCTTCAGGCTCTTCTTTAATGGCCACTGACCAGAATTCACAGTCATCCTCCTCCTTAATGCCCAGACTCTCCTGTTTTGGGTGGACAGGCTCCCAATCACAGTTCTCCTCCTTAACATTTACGATCCTTGTCTCCATGACATTTAGGTCAACCTCACACATCTCCTCTTTTATATCCATCTGGGTGTTATTTCTCTCTGTTGAAAAAGAAAAAAAATTTTAATTTTGATTTAACATTTGATTTTCATTTTTATAACACCCACTCCGTCACAGTTTAGATCAAGTCAGACAGTTCACAGCACTTTGACAGCAACTCATGACTCTTCACATCAAACGGTAAGGAGGAAAACAAATCTGGGAGTGCAGTGAAGGTCCAACCGGCTGGAAGAAGAGCATCTCGTAAAGTGGGGACTTAGCAGCACTCAGGCCTGGCATTACAGAGACAGCAATAATTAAGAGATCCAGCTCATATTTCAAGGTGCACCTCCCAGTATGCACGAGAACGCGTATTGTGGGATGTTAGCAGTGTGTTTGTATTTCCTTGTTTGTTATTTTTTTTTGTTCTTTATTTCGCCTTATACAATTTCTTGTATTAGGAATTTGGTAGTTTTCGCATACCCCTTGGAGTCAGAGCGCAAGGTCAGCCATTGTACAGCGCCCCTGGAGCAATTACAGGTTAAGGGCCTTGCTCAAGGGCCCAGCAGAGCAGGATCTCTTTTGGCAGTGATGGGGATTCGAACCGGCAACCTTCGGGATACCAGTGCAGATCCTTAGCCTCAGAGCCACCACTCCGCCCTGAGGAGTTATAATAATGGCAATAACTGAGAATTTCTAATATGCCATATCGGTCACAAAGTGTGCGTTAATGACCAGAGATGGGTTTATCTGCATTTGACTTGCATTGTGTGTTTGTTATATGTTAAGACACAATGTTGTCTAAAGTGTACTGTTCAGCATTTATAAATTGGGAATGTGTCTTAATGTTATTTACATTCAGCAATATTCTTTCAATAATAGTTTATGTTGTTACATCAGTGTACTTTACTGTAAGTTTACGGATACTGTTTACTGATTCGGGTCTCATACTGCCAATAAGCTATTGACTAATTGGAGTAATACTGACATCTAGTGGATTTTGTGTAATTTACCAATATGTTTTATGTATTCTTTTTTATTGTAGACTACACAAACAAATACATATAGCTATTCAAATACAGGTGTAATATCTTTGAATAAATAAGTCAATTTCGTTCGGAGCTACTGTGTGGAATTCACTGCATCATTTACCAGTGTCCTGAGCGACACTCCGCAGTGAACACTAAAAGTCCTGAGCTCATCACAGATACTGCAGTCCTTTGTTACAACTTGGACTAAATAGACAATGTTGTTGGAGTCCCGGAATTGTGTTATGAAGGATGTTGAGGAATGTTCACACAGGTAAGGCCTCACAATTGTGTTAACAAACAGTATCATGTCAGAGGGGTGCAACAATTGAACTTGCTGAAATATACGGTTTGTGACAGGAAAAAATTAACAAGACAGATAATGGATTTGCTAGCTTAGAGTGACATGTGTTGTCGATCATAGACACCTTTGATCTATAGTGCAAAGTCAGACTAAGACCTTTACCTGGTAAATAGTTCAAGCCAAACATAAAATTGCTATCCAGTCAGCCTTTAACCTGGTGAGCCAATCACTATGTTTGACTGCAGAAACAGATTTTATTAACCCCTTGTCCCCATTATCATACTTAATGCATTAGTTTAATTTGCAATACATCCATTGACTATCTATGACAACTTGGTGGAAACAAAGTACAGCTATCCCTTGTTATATCAATATCTATATCCATATCTACAGTATATCTCCATAGATCTATATCATATATAGATAGATAAAGAGAGAGATCATACCAATATCGATCGATCCATCCATCCATCCATACACACACACACACACACACACACACACACATATATATACACAAAAGGGAATACACCCGTCACATTTTTGTAAATATTTTATTCTATCTTTTCATGGGACAACACTGAAGATATGACACTTTGATCCCAATGTAAAGCAGTCCGTGTACAGCTTGTATAATAGTGTAAATTTGCTGTCCCCTCAAAATAACTCAACACACAGCCATTAATGTCTAAACCGCTGGCAACAAAAGTGAGTGCACCCCTAAGTGACAAATGTTCAAATTGTGCCAAATTAGCCATTTTCCCTCCCCGGTGTCATGTGACTCGTTCATGTTACAAGGTCTCTGGTGTGTTACATTTGGTGTTATCGCTCTCACACTCTCTCATACTGGTCACTGGAAGTTCAACATGGCACCTCATGGCAAAGAACTCTCTGAGGATCTGAAAAAAAGAATTGTTGCTCTACATAAAGATGGCCTCGGCTATAAGAAGATTGCCAACACCCTGAAACTGAGCTGCAGCACGGTGGCCAAGACCATACAGCGGTTTAACAGGACAGGTTCCACTCGCCATGGTCGACCAAAGAAGTGCAGTGCACGTGCTCAGCATCATATCCAGAGGTTGTCTTTTGAAAATAGACGTATGAGTGCTGCCAGGGGTCAGCCTGTCAGTGCTCAGACCGTACGTTGCACACTGTATCAAATTGGTCTGCATGGCTGTCGTCCCAGAAGAAAGCCTCTTCTGAAGACAAGCAGACTAAGGACATGGATTATTGGAACCATGTGGTCTGATGAGACCAAGATAAACTTATTTGGTTCAGAAGGTGACAAGCTTGTGTGGTGACAACCAGGTGAGGAGTACAAAGACAAGTGTGTCTTGCCTACAGTCAAGCATGGTGGTGAGTGTGTCATGGTTTTGGGCTGCATGAGTGCTGCCTGCACTGGGGTGCTACAGTTCATGGAGGGAACCATGAATGCCAATATGTACTGTGACATACTGAAGCAGAGCATGATCCCCTCCCTGGGCCGCAGGGCAGTATTCCAACATGATAACAACCGCAAACACACCTCCAAGACGACCACTGAGAGTAAAGGTGCTGAACTGGCCAAGCATGCCTCCAGACCTAAACCCTATTGAGCATCTGTGGGGCATCCACAAACGGAAAGTGGAGGAGCACAAGGTCTCTAACATCCACCAGCTCCGTGATGTTGTCATGGAGGAGTGGAAGAGGATTCCAGTAGCAACCTGTGAAGCTCGTGTGAACTCCATGCCCAAGAGACTTAAGGCAGTGCTGGAAAATAATGGTGGCCACACAAAATATTGACACGTTGGGCACAATTTGGACATTTTTGACTTAGGGGTGTTCTCACTTTTGTTGCCAGCGGTTTAGACATTAATGGCTGTGTGTTGAGTTATTTTGAGGGGATAGCAAATTTACACTATTATACAAGCTGTACTCGGACTACTGTACCAAACTGACATATCTTCAGTGTTGTCCCATGAAAAGATAGAATAAAATATTTACAAAAATGTGAGGGGTGCAGTCACTTTTGTGAGATACTAATATTTTATATATATCTCCATATCTCAATATATCTATATCTATCAATATATAGATCTATCTCTATCTATCCATCTCTTATAGATTATATATTACATATACACACATTATTATATATATATATATATATATATATATATATATATATATATATATATATATATATAAATAGAAAGATATATTTATATTTCTATATATATCTATCAATATCTCTATATAGATAGAGATTTTTTTTATCTCCCTCTCTCTAGTTCTAACATTTTATTGAATTTATTAAAAGCAAGTAACATTCCATAGAAGCAAGTCAAACCTGACAAAGCTACATTCAAATCAAATGAACACCCACCCATGAGAGAGAGAGAGCTTGGCCAACAGAGAGAGTAAAATTTGAAGAGTAGGGAAAAAATAAAAAAGGGAAGACAATTTTCTTCCCCAATTTAAATGCTTATTCAAAAATCCTGCCAGGTTTTGAAAAAGTGCTGCACAGATCCTCTAAGTGTGAATTTGATTTTTTTCCAGTTTCAAATAATATATAACATCAGTTACCCACTGACTTAAAAGGAGAGTTAGGATTCTTCCAGTTGAGCAACATAGGTCTATGTGCCAATAATGAAGTAAAGGCAATCACAGTTTGTTTGTTCTTCCCCACTTTAAACCCATCTGGAAGAACACCAAGCACAGCTATTAGTGGATTAGGAGGGATTGTGACACCAAGGCTGTCTGATGAATGTTAATTTGGCGCAGGCCCAAAACATGAGGCCTAGTGAAGCTGGGCCTTGATTGCAACATTCACAGTTTGGCTATTGTCCTGGAAACATTTTGGACAATTTTAAATGAGACAGATATGCTTGAGAGAAGATTTTAAGCTGAATAATTACATGCTGTTATATCAGTATAAGCTGTTCCAGAAAACTTCTGTCTGTCCATTTTTTTAACCCACATATCCACGCCAGAATTACATGGAAGCTGAAGCCTACACCAGCAATCACTGAGCACAAGGCAGAAACAAAAATCCAGCAGGGAGCCAGTCTGCCGCAGGGTGAACACACACACACACACACACACACACACACACTCGGCTCAATGCCAGTCCCCCTACCTTGAATGTCTTTGCAACTCTCTTTCAGTGTTGCCAGTTCTGCATTTTCTTTGTCCATCTAAGCTATTTGTGTTGTCATCTGTGGGGTAAACAAATGGGCATTTTGGGGCTACATCTTTAAAAGCAATACTGCATTTTAGGCAATTTTACAAACCCCCTCATACTCCACCTCATTTTTACCATACTTTTCATTCTTCTGGCACACCTTCCACTGCTACTTGCCCTTGTACTGTATATTGTCTTGACCACTGTAAAATCTATGGGGGGGTGGGGGTAGAAACGGGACTGCTGGGTGATGGTATATAAATCCATTCTTTCATTCTGAATTAACTCTGAGGGGCCATGGGACCCCCAGGGGCTTTGATGGTATGATGGTGTGGCGGAGTGGTGGCTCCGAGGCTAGGGAGCTGCACTGGCAATCGGAAGGTTGCCGGTTCGAATCCCATAAATGCCAAGAGACTCTGCTCTGTTGGGCCCTTGAGCAAAGCCCTTAACCTGCAAGTGTCGAGTGCTTTGAGTAGTGAGAAAAGTGCTATAGAAACACAAAGAATTATTATTATTATAACTGACCTTCTTGCCTTCCAGTGTGGCATTTCATCTGCATCAGGCATGGGGATATTTTATGAGGCAAATTTGCTATGTTTAAGCGGTCCTTGAGCTATAATTTATTTCCTTGTAACCTCACCACGATGTCTAATAGAACAGAAACACAAACTGAAGTCATTGGGATATGGGAAGAAAAACCAGCGTAACTGTGCAGGGCAGGAACAAACTATGGGCCATCGTAGGGCACCGGAATATGTACCCAGAACCGTAATAAGTTAGTCAAGTCCACTTTTATTTATACAGCACATTTAAAACAATAGAAGATGACGAAAGTGCTGCACAGCTCCCATAACCACACCAAATACATATATAGATACAATAAATAAATATACCAAAAATAAATACTTACCGTACATACAAATTTAAAAAGCTAAAGGTAAAAAGATATGCACTTTTAAATCCAACCTGAAAGCCTAAAAGCTGGTGCTAACCTCAGATAAAAACAACTCAGATTTTACAACTTCGGGGCAGCTACTGCAAAAACACGGCCCCCTCTAAGCTTAAGTCTGGACCGATAACGTCTGGTCAGAGGACCTCAGTGGTTGTGAAGGAGAGTAAGGGTGTAAGAGGTCAGTGAGATAAGAAGGGGAGTAAGAAAACAAACAAACAGTCAGATTTTAAACTCAGGCCTGTAGGAAGCCAGTGAACTGAAGCTAAGACTGGTGTGAAGTGATTCAGTGTTTGTGAGCCTGTTAGGAGTCTGGCAACAGCGTATTGGACAAGCGAGGGATGACCGACTAACTCCTGTGTGTAAGGACTTCCAGCAGTCAAGCTGAGAAGAGACAAACGCATTCATTAGTTTTTCAAAATCAAGCACAGAAAGGAAGCAAATACACAAAGCTAATTGAAACAGGCTGTACCAATGGAGTTATTCTGTTCATCAAACTTGAGGGCATCATCACAAATCACACCAAGATTTTATTGTGAAATGTTCACCACCGCAGGTCGCTCAAAGCACTAAGATCAAATGGAGGAGCACAAGCAAGATCAGAAGGTGCAAAACACACAATCTGTTTGTTAGTCATTTAAACTCAGAAAATTTAGTGACACCCATATTTTAAATTTTTCCCATACATTTCAAGAAAGGTTTAAGAGAATTTTGTTTTAATCTGTTTCAGTGGAAGATACATCTGTGTACCATCTGCATAGCAGTGGAAAGAAATAATATGTTAAAAAAAAAAATAAAACCTAACGGCAATCTGTACAATGAGTTTGGTGTACCAGTCCACTAAACCTGGGCATCTAAAGAAAAAGGGTGGAATCAAATAAAAAGGACACACATGGAAACTGCATATAGACTGTAAGATTCATTCTTCTGGAACTGAAAGGCATAAACACCAACAACAATTCTCTCTTAATCATCAACTGGCATTACTGATTTTAAGCTGTAGCACCAAACTGTTCTTTTTAATTTAATTTATTAAAAGCCTGTAACATCCCATACAATCAAGTCAAACAACAAAACTGAATTCAAATCAACCCCTACGCATGAGAAAGAGAGGAAGGCCAACAAACACAGATAAACTACTGAGAGTAGTAAAGAGAGAAAGGAGTCTTTTCTCCCAATACTGCCTGATGAAGGGGCCTCAGCTGCCTCGAAAGATGGTATTTGTAATCTATTTAGTTAGCCAATAAAAGTTGTCATTTCACCCTACTTTCTCCTGTATCAATCTATGGCTAACACAGTACAACACTCTACTGTTCTCAATATAAAAGCTTATTCTAAAATGTTACTGATTACATCCTGCCAGGTTTTTAAACAGTTTAGAGCAGATCCTCTAATGGAGAATTTCAAATAGTATAACATCAGTTACCCACTGACTTAGAATAGGAGAGATAGAATTCTTCCAGCTGAGCAAGATAAGTCTACGTGCCAGTAGTGAAGTAAAGGCAATCACAGTTTGTTTGTCCTTCTCCACTTTAAACCCCTCTGTGAGCCCACCAAACACAGCTGTTAGTGGATTAGAAGGGATCGGGACACCAAGACTGTCTGATGAATGTTAATTTGGCGCAGGCCCAAAACATGAGGCCTAGTGAAGATGGGCCTTGATTGCAACATTCACAGGTTGGCTCTTGCCCTGGAAAATTTTGGGCAATTTTAAATGAAACAGATGTGCTTGAGAGAAGATTTTAGGCTGAATAATTACATGCTGTTATATCAATATAAGCTGTACCAGAAAACTTCTGTCTGTCCATTATCTTAACCCACATATCCACGTCAGAATTGCATGGAAGCTGGAGCCTATACCAGCAATCATTGAGCACAAGGCAGGAACAAAAATCAAGCAGGGAGCCAGTCTGCCTCAGGGTGAACACACACACACACACACACACTCGGCTCAATGCCAGTCCACCTAACCTGAATGTCTTTGCAACTCCCTTTCAGTGTTGCCAGTTCTGCATTTTCTTTGTCCAACTAAGCTATTTGTGTTGTCATCCATGGGGTAAACAAATGGGCTTTCGTGGGTCGTGGTATTTGGGGCTACTTCTTTAAAAGCAATACTGTATTTTAGGCTATTTTACAAACCCCCTCACACTTCACCATACTTTTCATTCATCTTGCACACCTTCCACTGCTACTTGCCCTTGTAATGTATATGTTCTTGACCACTGTAAAATCTACTTTAATAGCTGTGTGATGGTATATAAACCCATTCTTTCATTCTGAATTAACTCTGAGGGGACATGGGACCCCCAGGGGCTTTGATGGTATGATGGTGTGGCGGAGTGGTGGCTCTGAGACTAGGGATCCTCACAGGTGGCGCAGTGGTAGTGCTGCTGCTTTGCAGTAAGGAGACTGTGGTAAGATTGTGGGTTCACTTCCCGGTTCCTCCCTGTGTGGATAGCGCTTTGAGTACTGAGAAAAGCGCTATATAAATGTAATGAATTATTATTATTATTATCTGCATTGGTAATTGGAAGGTTGCCGGTTCGAATCCCGTAAATGCCAATAGGGACTCTGCTCTGTTGGGCCCTTGAGCAAAGCCCTTAACCTGCAATTGCTGAGCACTTTGAGTAGTGAGAAAAGCACTATATAAATGCAAAGAATTATTATTATTATTATTATAACTGACCTTCTCGCCTTCCAGTGTGGCATTTCATCCACATCAGGTATGGGGATATTTTATGAGGCAAATTTGCTATGTTTAAGCGGTCCTTGAGCTATAATTTATTTTCTTTTTACCTCACCACTATGTCTAATACAACAGAAACACAAACTGAAGTCATTGGGATATGGGAAGAAAAACCAGCGTAACTGTGCAGGGCAGGAAAAAAACTATGGGCCATCGTAGGGCACCTGAATATGTACCCAGAACCATAATAAGTTAGTCAAGTGCAGTTTTATTTATACAGCACATTTAAAACAATAGAAGTTGACGAAAGTGCTGCACAGCTCCCATAACTATACCAAATAAATAAATAGATACAGTAAATAAATATACCAAAAATAAATACTTACATACAAGTTTAAAAAGCTAAAGGCAACAAGACAGGCTTTCAGGTTGGATTTAAAAGTACCTAAAAGCTGGTGCTAACCTCAGATAAAAATGCAGATGATTTTACAGCTTCGGGGCAGCTACTGCAAAAACACTGCCCCCTCTAAGCTTAAGTCTGGACCGATAACGTCTGGTCAGAGGACCTTAGTGGTTGTGAAGGAGAGTAAGGGTGTAAGAGGTTAGTGAGATAAGAGGGGGAGTAAGAAAACAAACAGTCAGATTTTAAACTCAGTCCTGTAGGAAGCCAGTGAACTGAAGCTAAGACTGGTGTGAAGTGATTCAGTGTTTGTGAGCCTGTTAGGAGTCTGGCAACAGCGTATTGGACGAGCGAGGGATGACCGACTAACTCCAGTGTGTAAGGAGTTCCAGCAGTCAAGCTAAGAGACAAACGCATTCATTGGTTTTTCAAAATCAAGCAAAGAAAGGAAGCAAATACACAAAGCTAACTGAAACAGGCTGTAACAATGGAGTTAATCTGTTCATCAAACTTGAGGACATCATCACAAATCACACCAAGATTTTATTGTGAAATGTTCACCACCGCAGGTCACTCAAAGCACCAAGATCAATTGGAGGAGCAAAAGCAAGATCAGAAGGTGCAAAACACACAATCTGTTTGTTAGTCATTTAAACTCAGAAAATTTAGTGACACCCATATTTTAAATTTCTCCATACATTCAGAGAAAGGTTTAAGAGAATTTTGTTTGAATCTGTTTCAGTGGAAGATGTGTGTATCATCTGTATAGCAGTGGAAAGAAATAATATGTTAAAAAAATAAATCCTAAGGGCAACCTTTACAATGAGTTTGGTTTACCAGTCCACTAAACCTGTGCATCTATAGAAAAAGGGTGGAAACGAATAATAAAAAGGACACACGTGGAACCTGCATATAGACTGTAAAATTAATTCTGCTGGAACTGAAAGGCATAAACACCAACAACAATTCTCTATTAATCATCAACTGGCATTACTGATTTTGAACTGTAGCACCAAACCTTTTTTTTTTTTAATTTATTAAAAGCCTGTAACATTCCATACAATCAAGTCAAACTGAGCAAAACTGAATTCAAATCAACCCCCACACATGAGAAAAAGAGGAAGGCCAACAGCCAGAGTAAAACTACTGAGAATAGTAAAGAGAGAAAGGAGTCTTTCCTCCCAATATAAAAGATTATTCTAAAACATTATTGATTACATCCTGCCAGGTTTTTAAAAACAGTTCTGAACAGATCCTCCAAGTGGGAATTTCAAATAGCATATAACATCAGTTACCCACTGACTTAGAATAGTAGAGTTAGGATTTTTCCAGCTGAGCAAGACATGTGTACGTGCCAATAATGAAGAAAAGGCAATTACAGTTTGTTTGTCCTTCTCCACTTTAAACCCATCTGGAAGAAAACCAAGCACAGCTGTTAGTGGATTAGGGGGGATTGCGACACCAAGGCTGTCTGAAAGGCAGGCAAAGATTTGGGTCCGGAAAGATGTTAATTTGGTGCACGCCCAAAACACGCCCCCCTTTTTTAACCTGTATCACATGCGAAAAGAAAATTGTACAATTTTTTATCCATGCAATGCATGTAAATATATGCTGAATACGTTGCATTGAGCAGTTTCAGAATATTATGCCGTGCATATAGGTAAACATATACTGCTGATATACGCCCGTCTTTAACAGATACGAACATTCCATTTAGACTTCACCAGGCAGGTTACCGATGGAATACCGGCACGACACTTTTCTCTCGCCTTATACATTTGTTTTCGTTCTCAGCTCGCATGCACTTCGTCTGCTCTCCACGGCCACGCACTCCAGTTTAATTCGGTTTCGTTGCAGTCTTTTTCTAATCAAAAATGCAAAGACCAACTGATTTCTCGCTGCTCTTCCGAATGCCGACCAGTGACAAACTTCAAACCGAACACCACGGACTGACAGAAGAGAAAGAAAAGTGGAAAACAAAGCGCTGTGTGGGTGGAATCGCCGCCCTCTCGAGTTTGGCGATTCGGGGAGGACACGAGTGAAGGAAGACACGGAAAGAAATGAACTGGAGGAGGTGGCGGTCTGTCTGGTCGACGTGAAATAGAAATGGCACACGAACATGAAAAGTGAGCCAAAGACACGCGGGCTAGACAGGGGATTTACTCGAGCAAAAGGTCGGTGGCGTGTTGATTGACGAGAACGCGCTGCTCGCCTCTGATGCAGTAACTGAATGGAGCGGATGAAAACCTCACACAACCATAAAGTGCAGTGACCAAGCCACTGGTACTTACCCTCTGTCTCTCGGTGATGGGGTTATTTATAAACTCACTCAGTCAACAATCATCTCCCGTCTCCTGCACCGCACAATGCGAAACAACAGAGGGACTTCTGTTTCCGTCGCCTCGCCTGAATGACGTGGCTGTTTGGAGAACCTAGAGTTCACCAACGCGCGTGCGCAATAAACGGAGACCACGCCCCCTTCCTTCCACAGTCCGCCCCACAACCTCCCACAGTCCGTAGAAAGAGAAGTAGAGCAGCTGTACAGCTTTTGCAGTTCGGAAAAGAAAAGGAGCTGAAAACGTTAACCGGCCGGAACATTGGCAAAACAGAATCACAGAATAAAAAACTCAGTATATTTAAAGAAACGTTAGAGCCATTAAACAAAACTAGTGAGATGTACGATCGTCATTATTGACATATCTTATTTTAAGCATATCATTTAAATGATTAATTTTTTCTTTGTATTATTTCTTTTTAATATTTGTCTCATTATTTTATCTATATCAACTTTTAAACCTATTTATGAGCTGTTATGTAGTATGTTAGTGTACAATATGAGACGTATCTATGTTTATCCTCGTCATTAACGTTTGTTAGGTATCTTAACTTGATTTTTATGTAATTAAGTTAGCTATTTATAAAAGCACGATACCGCTTTCTTACAAATTAGTATTACATATTATTTCTGGCTTGATTTCCACAACCACATTTCTCTATAAAGGCAGAGAATATAAAGCCAACATTGATTACATTGATTAAGTGTCCAAATGAGTCCAAGTGCCCTCTTTGTAAAAAGGAGGGAGGCCACAGCATCCTGCTGCTTCACCTTCAGAGCCATGAGGCCCACGTTGTAAAGGAAATTATGTAAGTAGTGTATGTGTGTGTGTGTTTTCATCCATCCATCCATTTTCCAACCCGCTGAATCCGAATACAGGATCACGGGGGTCTGCTGGAGCCAATCCCAGCCAACACAGGGCACAAGGCAGGAACCAATCCTGGGCAGGGTGCCAACCCACCGCAGGACACACACAAACACACCAAGCACACACTAGGGCCAATTTAGAATCGCCAATCCACCTAACCTGCATGTCTTTGGACTGTGGGAGGAAACCCACGCAGACACGGGGAGAACATGCAAACTCCACGCAGGGAGGACCCGGGAAGCAAACCCAGGTCCCCAGGTCTCCCAACTGTAAGGCAGCAGCGCTACCCACTACACCACCGTGCCACCCTATTGTAATCATTCCATACAAATAGATCAATTTATAACCAAACAAAATTGAAGACAAATCAAACCCCACCCCTGAGAAGGAGAGCTAAGCCAAAGGAGAATGGCTTAGGGCTTTTTAATAAGGCAACAATAAACAAAAGAAAGGGAGAAATAAATATATATGTAAATAACAGATGGAGAAGGGAATTAAATGTGGTAATAGTTATTTCTCTTATTCTAAAATAATATTGATTAGATCCTGCCAGGTTTTGAAGAAATTTTGTACAGATCCTCTAACTGAGAATTTGATTTTTTCCAATTTCAAATAATATAAAACATCGGTTTCCCACTGACTTATCAGAGGAGAGTTAGGATTCAATTTAACAGAATAAGTCTGCGTGCCAAGAGTGTAGTGAATGCAATCACCGTTTGCTTGTCCTTCTCCATTTCCAGTCCATCTGGAAGAACACCGAACACAGCTGTTAATGGGTTAGGAGGGATTGTGACCCCAAGGCTGTCTGAGAGGCACTTAAAAATTTTGGTCCAAAATGATGTTAATTTGGTGCAGATCCAGAACATGTGGCCCAGTGAGGTAACACTTTATATTTTGCATTTAGATATTTTATTTTTGTACAGATATATTTCTTTATAATTAGTTGTCTATTGTGTTTTGATATGTGTGCTGTGCCTTATTTATAAGTTTCTTTATATAGTGTGTTATTCCTTTATTGTAAACTATGCCAAGATTGAATTAAATATACTGATTTATGTTTCAAAAGCTGCATTTAACCTCAGGATGTATCTTCACAGGTGGCGCAGTGGTAGTGCTGCTGCTGCTTTGCAGTAAGGAGACTGTGGAAGATTTTGGGTTTGCTTTCCGGTTCCTCCCTGTGAGGATAGCGTTTTGAGTACTGAGAAAAGCGCTATATAAATGTAATTTATTATTATTTTTATTATTATTATTATTATTATTATTATTATTATTATTATTATTATTATTATTATTGTCAAGTTTGAATGAGTCATCAGAGATCACGCCTGGGTTATATTTAATTCACCCAACATTTCAGTTTATATGCCTTGTTATTGGTTTTAGAACTATTGACTATGGAAAAATGTTGCTTGACATCTTTTTAAGTGGCTTAATGAGGCACTATTAATTACAGGCCGTTGCTTCTGTTTTCAGTATGGCCTGCTAGCTTGTTTTTCACTTGCCTTGTTTCTTAAGAACCAAGGACACCGTGTTTTTGAAGGAACTGGGGAAACAAGCTTTTGTTTTGGGACATGGCGACTCTGCTGGGCCTTTTGACTCACTTAAGTCTAAACAAGTATTTGTAAAAACCTTCAACGCCCCCAAACTTAAAGGAAACTAAGTAAACTTGCATGCTAGAGCATAAACACTTTAAACATATAAACATTTTAGCATTTATATTTATATATTAAGGCTCATAAACATTTCAGATGATCAAATTAAAAGCAAGCTGTATTGTGTTAGATTGGTTGATTTATATAGAAGCTTTAAGAATTGATTATCAAGGTTAGCCCCTGTATCAGTAAGTCAGACGGTATGTGGCTGCGCATCACTGGCTGATGTCGTAGCTGCCTTTGCTCTCAGGCTGTAATATTGGCCTGTATACATACATTCTAGAATACATTTAGCCTATGTCAATGCTTCCTCATGAATCAATATTTTAATTAATCAAGGTAAAACAACACTTACTATATCAGCTGGCTTTGAGCAATATAAACATTTAAGGGTTTGTTACTAAAAGCTTTAACACTGTACCTTCTAACTCAAGGCCTCTCGCCTGCTTCCAGCTCCAGTAGCTTAGCTCTTTTCAGTAAAGCTGCGTGCTGAGCTTACTGGCAGAACTGCCTCTGATTTTAGTCTTACTGGATGCTGGTGCAACAAGCAAGTATTAATTGAACAGTTCAGTTTCTCATATGTGGGTCATCCTGGTTCCAGCTTAATGATGAGGGCTGGTGAATTAAAAGGCCTCCAATTTCTATTAGCTCAAGATTGGGAATGTGAGGAATGTTAAACATGATCAGATGATGGTCATCTCTGGGCCAGGCAGCAAGTACGACCTTCGAGTCCTAATGATTGCTATGAAAAGATTGACGATTATTAGGAGAAATAAGTTTATAAAGCGAGGTAATTGTTATGAAAACAGGTACAGCACGAGGTCATTATTACAAAGATAACATGTAAAGTGGATGATGAGAATTCTGTACGAAATAGGTATGTTTTTGTCATTAGAATTGAAATAAAAACGAACTGCACCAGAACCACCGGGCTCACTTCATGAACTGAGACAGGCTTTATGTGCTCTGCAATTGTTTTTTATTCTGTGTTACCAGTCGATCTACGTTCCTACCCTCACCTATGGTCATGAGCTATGGGTAGTGACCGAAAGAACAAAATCGTGAATACAAGCGGCTGAAATGAGTTTTCTCCGCAGGGTGTCAGGGCTCTCCCTTAAAGATAGGGTGAGAAGCTCAGTCATCCGGGAGGGGCTCAGAGTAGAGCCGCTGCTCCTCCGCATTGAGAGGAGTCAGATGAGGTGGCTCGGGCATCTGATCAGGATGCCTCCTGGACGCCTCCCTGGTGAGGTGTTCCGGGCACGTCTAACCGAGAGGAGGCCCCGGGGAAGACCCAGGACACGCTGCAGGGACTATGTCTCTCGACTGGCCTGGGAATGCCTTGGGATTCCCCTGGAAGAGCTAGAAGAAGTGGCCGGGGAGAGGGAAGTCTGGGCATCTCTGCTCAAGCTGCTGCCCCCGCGACCCGACCTCGGATAAGCGGAAGAGGATGGCAGTAAAGTCTAAATTCTGACTGCCTTTCTGAAGACTCTGATCTGATTTTTTCTGAAGATTTCTTTACAACAGGAGCTGGGTGCCATTAGGGTACTAGGATGTATACTTGATATCATTTTTATGATGAAATAAGAATTAAAGTATGCATATTACATTTTAAAGATAAATTGATAACTTCATTTAAATGTATAGTGTTAATAATTAAACATGTAGGGGCATGGTGTCACAGCAGAAGCACTGCTGCCTCACAGTAAGGGGGGTCACGTTCCAGGTGTTTCCTGCCTGGAGTTTGTGTTTTCCTGAATGCGCTTTGGTTCTCTCCCAAAGGAATTCCAGTTAGAGGATTTGTAAATGCTAAATTGATGCTACTGGTATATGTGTGCTGGTATTCATCCTAAGATGAGCTGGCAGGCCGTTCAGGGATTGTTCCTGCCTAGTGCTCGATGCTTGCTGGGACTGAGACAGCCCTGGATGCATGGAACAATAAAACATGTACGAGGTGCGATCCAAAAGTTCCCGGAATGCATTTGTTTAAAAGCATACACACCAAATAACAATTAATGGTGAAGAGTTCCTTCAAAATAGTCGCCCGCTGAGTTGATACACCAATCCCAGCGAGATTTCAACCTTTCGAAGCACCTCTGGAAGTCGTTTTTTGTCAGTGTGTTCAAGATGTCAGTTGTTACCGCTTGGATCTCCTCCACCGCGGTCCCTTGAGCCTCATCTTCATCTTAGGAAATAAAAAAAAAATCAGACGGTGCTAAATCAGGGGAGTACAGAGGGTGGGGAATGGCAGTAAAGTTTGTAGAAGCCAAAAATTTGCGCACAATGTGTGAGATGTGTGAGCTGGTGCATTGTCGTGATGCAAAAGAAATGACTTGTCAGCCCACATCTGAGGACGTGTTCGGCGAATTCGATTTCGCAAACGCCTTAGAACATCCCTGTAGAATGCTTGTTGCAAGATTTCATGGTTTTCTTTTGCTGTTTTTCCCAGTTTAAAACAGAATTTAACACACACTCTTTGCTCTTTCAAATCACTCATTTTCACGAACAACCCTTCACAGACACAACCAAAGTTCAAACGAGAACTGCGACTTGAAAAACAACTGCACTGACGTTATAACGCGTGATAACAGCTCTCAAGGACAACTTGAACTGCTATCTAGTGGCGATTGATATAACTAAACCCTTCTGGCTGCAGAATAAACTTTTGGATCGCACCTCATATAACAAAGATTTTTCAATGTGCCTTAAACGTTTTGAAGAATCTGCATTTTAGCTTACAGCTGGTTTTACATTTATTACAGAGCTCATTGTGTGGCAATTGGTTATGTGGAGAAAGAAAATGGAAGGATGGGAATTGGTACATTTGACTAAGACCTACTACTGCAATAAAGAAAGCCCATCCAGAAGAACATCCATTAAATTCCCAGGACACCTGGCCACAATATCTCTAAAAATGGTTACAAAAGCAGCTGTATATTCAGTGCAGAGAACATTTATGGCAGTTGTGAGGAGGCACCAAGAGGTTAGACGTATGAATGAGTATCTCACCGGTTTAACTGAAATAATGTGCAGATGTTGGGTTCATGAGCTGGTGGTCAGGGACACAGACACAGAATTCAAGGGATGTTCTTCTGAGCAGGCTTTCTTTATTGCTGCCATGCTGTCTTCATAAAACGTACCAAACCCCAGTTCCTATCCTTCCATTTTCTTTCTCTGTATAACCAATCACCACACAATAAACGTCTTCATGATAGCAAAACTAGCTATAAACTTAGAACACTGAGTGTTCAGAAATTTTAAGGAACACTTAAAAATCTTTTGTTATTCATGTTGTAGGGGGCAGCCGGGTCCCATGCCCGGCCGGGACACCCCTTCTACATATGTTCCGGGGGAACAGCCATGGGCATCTCACTACCTCCCCTAGGACACTTGGTGGCAGCCTCCCTGACTGACGGTGGTGGCTCAGTTTCCCGCAAAGTTTTATGGGAGATGGAGTTCTCCACAACCCTGTGGGGATCTGGGATGGCCGCCAGGGGGTGCTGCATGGAGCCAGGAACCCACCTGGACATCTCTGCAGCCCCACCCAGAAGTGCAATTAGCCACAGGTGATCGAGCACCTGGAGCACTTCCGGGTGGGCTATAAAAAGGGCCAGCATCCACCACTCAGGAGCCAGAATCAGGAGGAAGAGGACGAGGTTGCCTGCGAGGAGTGGTGGTGCCAAAGGAAGGATTTGTTGTTTGTTTGTGCCATTTAAAGTGCTTGTGGGACACGGGGAAGGCGTGCCCCACGGCTGAAGAGAAATAAAAAAGTCTGTTTATTTTACACATGCCTCTGCGTCAGTCTGTGCCGGGTCTGGCGCTATATAGCGCCTTTTACAATGTTTAATTATTCCATTAAGGGTTCCACTCGTCCCAGCAAGAATCATGCATGAGGCAGAAACAATCCTTGCACCAGGTGCCAGCTCATCACACAGTGAATATAAGCACACACATACACTAGGAGCATCAATTTAGCATCACCAAATCCCCTAACCTGCATGACTTAAAAAAGGAAACTGAAGCACGCCAAGGAAACCCACCAGGAAAACATACAAAGTCCACGCAAGGAAGACCCGGGATGTGACCCCTTTTACTGCGCACATGCTTAATACATGCTTAAATGCATATTATCATGAAAATGATATCAAGTGTGCATCTAAGTAATGTAAAATGTTCAGAAAACAGGAATATCATGAAGTGAATGTATTCTGTGTGGTGATTGCTGCCTGCAGCGCCTCTCAGTGCAACAGGAAGTCAGTTTAAGAAACACATAGCGATTAACAACTGGGTCTGGGAATACTTAACACATTTAATGTGCTACATTAGTTATGACGGGGTTTGAGAAAATCTAGTAAATTAAACATCATCTTTAAGATGAAGCTGATGATGTTCTATTTTAATGACAAAATAAACAACAAGATTAATCTAGAAATTTCCACTTTAAAGTCGGAATTTCATCTTTAACCATGACATTAACGATGAGATTAAAGTCACAACCCAAAAAAACAAAAACTTGTCCCAAATGCATAGATGAGAACATTATGAAAAATGAAAAGAAAAAAGAACAGCCAAATAATTCTAACTTACAGGAATACCAGACACTACAGAAAGAGATCAAAAAAGCACTTAATGGTCAAAGCAGAAATGAAAAACATTGCTAAAGACGCCAATACAAGCAGCAATTTTTGAGTACTACTCTAATAAAAAGAAATCTCAGGGGCATAAAAAGGTGAAATCACAGAAAACAAGAAGGAAATTGAAAATGAACTGAACCGGTATTTCAGCGATGTATATGTAAAGAAAGAAACAAATGGAATGGCCCATGCAGATGTAGAAATAAATTCGGAGTTTACATTTAAAATATTAGTGGTGTTACATGTACTTCAGGCCCTCAATATATTAACAGTAAATAACAAAACCTGATGGGATTTTACCAGTTTTATTAAAAGAAAAGAAATATGTCATCTTTAAAATATTTTTGGACATATCTGAACAGTCCCTAGAAAAGCATGAAGTACTAGAGGATTGGAAAGATGTAACGTGACTCTAATCTTCAAGAATGGATCCTGGTAATTACAGACCAATAAGACTTACTTCTGTACCAATGTGAAATTGTGGAAACATATATTAATATATGTATATTACACATATATAATACATACACTATATTGCCAAAAGTATTGGGATGCCTGACTTTCCACACACATGAACTTTAAAGCTATCCCATTCTTAATACCTAGGCTTAAAATGGAGTTGGTCCACCCTTTGCAGCTCTAACAGCTTCAACTCTTCTGGGAAGGCTTTCCACAAGGTGTATGAGTGAGTTTATGGGGATTTGTGAGGTCAGGCACTAATGTTGGACGAGAAGGTCTGGCTCGCTCGCAGTCTCTGCTCTAATTCATCCCAAAGGTGTTCTGTCGGGTTGAGGTCAGGGCTCTGTGCAGGCCAGTCAAGTTCCTCCACACCAAACTCGCTCATCCATTCTTTACAGACATTGCTTTGTGCACTGGTGTGTGTCCAGTCATGTTGCCATCCCAAACTGTTCCCACAAAGTCACATCCATCCATTTTCCAACCCGCTGAATCCGAACACAGGGTCACGGGGGTCTGCTGGAGCCAATCCCAGCCAACACAGGGCATAAGGCAGGAACCAATCCTGGGCAAGCTGCCAACCCACCGCAGGACACACACAAACACACCCACACACCAAGCACACACTAGGGCCAATTTAGAATCGCTAATCCACCTAACCTGCATGTCTTTGGACTGTGGGAGGAAACCGGAGCGCCCGGAGGAAACCCACGCAGACATGGGGAGAGCATGCAAACTCCACACAGGGTGGACCCGGGGAGCGAACCCAGGTCCCCAGGTCTCCCAACTGCGAGGCAGCAGCGCTACCCACTGCGCCACCATGCCACCCTCCCACAAAGTTGGCAGCATGAAATTGTCCAAAATAGCTGTGTATGCTGAAGCATTAAGAGTTCCTTTCACTGGAACTAAGGGACCAAGCCCAAGCCCTGAAAAACAACCCCATGCCATAATTCCCCCTCCACCAAACTTTACACTTGGCACAATGCAGTCAGGCGAGTCCTGTTCTCCTGGCCAGATTCATCCATCAGATTGCGTGACTCCAGAGGAGATGTCTCCACTACTCCAAAGTCCAGTGGCGGTGGACTTTACACCACTGCATCTGATGCTTTGCATTGCAGTTGGTGATGTCAGGCTTGGAGGCAGCTGCTCGGCCATGGAGACCCACTCCATGAAGCTCTCTCTCTATGCTGCACTGTTCTTGAGCTTTTGGAGGTCTGCAGCTATCGACTCTGCAGAAAGTTGGCGACTTCTGCCCACCTCAGCATGCGCTGCCCCAGCTCTGTGATTTGACGTGGCCTACCACTTCATGGCTGAGTTGTTGTTGTTCTCAATCACTTCCACTTTGTTATAATACTACTAACAGTTGACTGTGGAATATTCAGTAGTGAGGAAATGTCATGAATGGACTTATTGCACAAGTGGCATCCTATCACGATACCACACTTGAATTCACTGAGCTCCTGAGAGCTACCCATTCTGTTTGTAGAGGCTGTCTGCCTGCCGAGGTGCTTGATGTTATACACCTGTGGCCATGGAAGGGATTGGAACACCTGAATTCAATGATTTGGAGAGAGGGTCCCCATACATTTGGCAATATAGTGTATATGTCCCAAAGCAGGTGTAACCACTAATATCGTTTTCTTCTCTGTCACTCTCATGTAGCTACGACTCTGAAATTCCTACAGTACCATAGTCCCAGGTCAATACTGTTGTTTCTTGTTTACATTTTTTCTATGTAAGACATTTTAACAAAACATTTTTGTTTTTGTTGAGGTTGGCTTTTTTTGTCATACTCAGAGTTTTCTCTAGTTTAAAATTTGTAGACTTACCTGAAGATTCTAGCTCCAACAACATTGGTTCCTTTCTCTTGTAGAAGTAATCCATCTTGTCTTTACACTGAAAGTCATTCCAGTGGCTGAGAAAAAAATTGAAATGTAGAGATGTCAGGTAATTGAAAGGAACTACTCTGGGATATCCTATCCTAGGAGGTTTTGTTTCGCTGATGTGCTCGCATCGCTTTGGTATTAGCGACTAATCGACTTTGTCTTTCTTCAGAGGTTTCGCTTTGCCGCAACAGAGTGAAGCTGCAGACGTGCTGGCCTCACTTCTGTATCCTCGAAGACGGTGCCCTTACCCCGACTCCACCTCTCACTTCTGAGCCTGACAGACACACACACACATTTCCATGCGTAGACGTTTATATATAAGATAAACAGCAAGAGCAAAATTTTCCTTACCTATGTTTGTGATTATTCAAAATGTGAGCTATTATACTAAACACGACCTCGGACACCATCCACACTGAAGACAAGGACTCTCTGTTTAAATTGAAGGACAACATAAAAAGGCCTGAACTCATTAAAGCAGCTTCTCTTTTAATTTCTGTCAAAGACGTGCCTCACTTTTCTTCCACACCGAGTTCAGCTGAACAACATCTATGTCTACTTCTTTAATTCCTCTCCAGGCACAGGTTGACTCTTCAGATTGCTGTTCCTCAGTTTCTTTCTCCACTTTCTTTAATGTAAAAGCCATAGTCCTATCTTCACTTTGTGTGACTCTCAGAGGTCTGTTTACAGGACGTTTATTAGCAAAATGACGGGTGCAATTTCTTAAATACATTAACACTTTACAACTGAATTACTCAAAGTGTGGAAAGGCAGAAAAACATTTTTTGAAAGTGGCTAAATTATCAATCAGTGATTAAGTCATTTGGGGTGAAAAATTGTCCAACCTTAATTAGAGCATCACTACAACAACAACAACAACATTTATTTATATAGCACATTTTCATACAAAAAGTAGCTCAAAGTGCTTTACATAATGAAGAGAAGAAAAATAAAAGACAAAATAAGAAATTAAAATAAGACAACATTAGTTAACATGGAAAGGAGTAAGGTCCAATGGCCAGGGTGGACAGAAAAAACAAAAAAAAACTCCAGAAGGCTGGAGAAAAAAATAAAATCTGTAGGGGTTCCAGGCCACGAGACCGCCCAGTCCCCTTTGGGCATTCTACCTAACATAAATGAAATAGTCCTCTTTGTAGTTCGGGTTTTTCACGGAGTCACTTTATGCTGATGGTCATGCAGACTTCTGGCTTTTAATCCATCCATCATTGTTGGAATATCATGGTGCTTTGGGTAGATGGTGGTGGCGCATGCCACCACCAACAGGACACCAGAAAAGGAAACAGAAGAGAGAGTAGGGGTTAGTACAGATTTTGAATGAATAGTTATTATAATGAATTGGATATACAGAGTATCAGGATTAAATTACAGTGAATTTATGAGAAGGCCATGTTAAAGTAATGTGTTTTCAGCAGTTTTTTAAAGTGCTCCACTGTATTAGCCTGGCGAATTCCTACTGGCAGGCTATTCCAGATTTTAGGTGCATAACAGCAGAAGGCCGCCTCACCACTTCTTTTAAGTTTTGCTCTTGGAATTCTAAGGAGACACTCAGTTGAGGATCTGAGGTTACGATTTGGAATATAAGGTGCCACTAGGTGGAAGTTCCTCACATTGCCCACTTATGTGCCCATTCAGACTCACACTGGGACAATTTGGAATTGCAAGTGAACCTAAATTGGGATGTAAAGTCTTGGAATGCACTTTTTATTCTGTGTTACTTGATGTGAAGGCAGCAGTTTTCTTGTTTTGGTGTCCAGCTTCTGGACAGTCTACACGTTCATTACATTAATACTTCTGTTCCAAGACAGCCGCTTCCACCAGGAAAGAAAGTTCAGTGCCAGATGTTCCTTCAATGTAATAAGAACCACAGCATAGAGAGAAGTGCTTACATTGTAACAGGCACACATGCTGTAAATGTAGGAAGGACGGTCCTTGGTTGTGTGGGAACGTTTAACATTTGAATTTGATGATTGTATATAGCGGGGAACTGACCTCTCTGTACTATTCTGTCTTCTGAATCTCTTGGAGTACAACTGAAACACCACCATGCACCAAAATGTTGAGAATGGGCAAGGTTGTGAAAAATTTGGTCACTGATTACAACCGCAAGAAGATTACGTGAATGAATATAATGCTTGCATTACTGCAACAATGTTTTCCAAAAATGTACAATACAGGTCAGAAAATGAATTATTCCATATGTCATATATACCTATGTCTCTCTTTTTTGTCATTGCGGCTTTGACATCACAGACCAGAAGGTGCATACTAACTCAGTGTGAGCAGGAACACTCAAGAATAAAACGGAATTAAAAAAAAAATTCACATCCACAATCATTCTCAGTCAAGAGGTGGTATTTGTAAAATACATATATATTATATATAAAACAAAATTACTATATAGCTAATACTGTTATGTATGTGTCTAGTGCCTTCTCTGTCTGCCTATTATATAAATGCCTTCCCTATCTATCCGTGTATCTAGTGCCTTTCACAGCCTTTCCTATCTATCTATCTATCTATCTATCTATCTATCTATCTATCTATCTATCTATCTATCTATCTATCTATCTATCTATCTATCTATCTATCTATCTATCTATCTATCTATCTTTTTTCTCCTGACAGTTTTATATCTTCTATTATACAGTGCCTTCCCAGTTTATCTGTCTAGCAAGTTCTCTATCTGTGCATTATTCAGTGATCTGTCTGACAGTGTATGTCTTACAGAACTTAAAAATAAGAAGTTATAATGACACTGGTCCATGTTAATTGAAGTCTCAATTTTTAATTTTTTTAAAAAGAGCATCCCACATCTATTATACAGTGACTTTCCTATTTATCTGTCTATCTAGTGCCTTTCAGATCTATATGTACTCTACCAGCCTTCTTGCTTTCCTGCAGTGTGTGTTGAATAATAAACAGACTGAATCATTTTTCATTTATTTTATTGACATAAATCTGAGATACATACACACATATACTGTATAATATATATTATATATATATATACTAGCCACGTGCGCCCAACTACGTTGCGCGTGTTAAAGTTGTCTGTGAAGGGCTCCCTGTTTAAACGCGGCTGCCAGTCGTGAACTGGGCCCTTCGTCGCACAGCATTATGATTTTTTATAAGGGAAAGAGAATTACAAAACAAAACCCTTGGACATTGATTCGATAGGAACGGCCTACTCAGAATCACTGTCCAAATAGTAATTATGTGGTTGTGGAGGAGCATTTCTGCTTCTCTCCATTCACAGTCCGTCTCGTTTTCATGACGCTATCGTTTCCTCTCACGATCTCTTTTCAACCTTTCTCCAATCTCGCAGGTTGCTTTGTGGCAATCCAAAGAGTAAGGAAGAAGCAATGCTTCTTTCTTGAACTCCAAACGCCGGCTGATGGAAAATCACAGAAGTGTGTCCGACTTATATACTGTGACTGCCGACTCCAAGAAGTGGGTGAACATTCGATTTGGACGAAGTGCTGCCAACGACGGTCGATAGAAACACAAAAAACCACAGTCTCGACAAGGAAGCAGGTGTTGACGCCAGATCTAAACACAAAGAGTGGTATCGACAGTGTTTGTAAACAAAAGTAACAACCAAGGTGTTGTGTATTCAGCCAGTACAAACAGCACGTAGTCTCCTTTAGTTCAATCCTCTTTAATCACCACACTCCAACCTCACCCAACGATCCTCCCCCTCACTTCCTCTCCTCCGTCATCAGTACTGCCCTCTACTGAACACAGCAGGAACACCACACAAGGCAGTGTCAGGGTAACATGAATTCGCGGACAAACAAAGATCAAGATCCAAATGAAGATTATATATAAAGATATAATAAAACTAATATATTGCTAATGCTGATATCTATCTGTCTAGTGCTTTCTCTGTCTGTTTTCTTATATAGTGCCTTCACTGTCTGCCTATTATAACAGTAAATTCCCTGTCTATAATGTCTATGTAGTAATAATAGTATTATTACTTTTTGGTTTCTCTTTCTGCCTAGTATATAATGCCTTTCATGTCTGTCTGTCTATCTATCTACCTATCTAGTGGCTTCTTTGCCTGTTTATTATTTACTATATACCCTGTTTTTTTTTCCTGACAGTTTTGTATCTGTTATACAGTGCCTTCCATATCTATTTGTCTGTCTAGTGCTTTTCACATCTACATGTACTCTCACTATCTGCTTGCCTTCCTAAAGTATCTGATGATTAATAAAAAGGCTGTACCATTTTTCATTTCATGCCTTCCCTGTTTATTTATACATCTAGTGACTTCTCTGTCTGTCTGTCTCTTTATTACGCAGTGCTCTCTCTCTCTGTTATGGATCTTAAAAATAACAGTTATAAGGACACTTGTTCATATTAATTGCTGTCTCAATTGTTAAAAAATATTTTAAAAGGAGCATCCCACATGAAAATATAACAATCTCATTAACTGACAGTGCATACCAATTTATAAATTTTACGTCCGTTTGAGGTTAAAAAGAAAAAAAAAAAACACTTTCTCCCCAGCGGGGAATCGAACTCAGGTCTCTGAGGCACGGCAGGCCTGCTGCACTCTGATTGGCTGAGCAGTCTGTGTCAACTATCCGCGACTGGCTCCTGCATGGGAGTCAGGAGATCTTACCATTGCACCGTGCAAGCTGTCGTATCAACAGCCTACCGTAACCCGCTTTCTTTTTCTTCAGTTATATTCTTGAATAAAAGTGCACTTGTTTTGTTATACCTTTTGTGAAAGTGTTTATTTGATATTTGGACTTCAGGCTTCACACATTATATACTTCATGTCTGCATTTTGTCAATCATGAAAAAAAATTTTATTCTCATGATGTGTTTAAATAGATTGTCGTAGACACGGAACACACATGAAATGTATATATACCAAATGGTGATCTATTATTTACCCTCTACAACTCCAAGCACTTCACTCCAAGATAAACACTGAGAACCTTCTTTGTGAATTAAACTGCGGCGGTGGGGGGATGTGATAGCAGGCTGCTTGCTGCTTGTGCTGATCAACACATTTACAACACAAAACAGAGAGGTGCAAAGGGATTGAAGGTGGACCGGGATTATGAGTTTCTTAGTAGGCTTTGGTAATTCTAGTGTTAAACATCTCAGTGATTTTAGTCACCCCAAACTTGGCTGTTACAAGTGACACTGAGAAAACGCAGCTGGAGAAATATTTTTGTGTGTCTTCATTTCAGGCAACAAAATGTGAATATTTTGAAGGGGGTAACTCTTTCTATACACACTTTATGTTTCAGTCAGTTGGTATTGATGTGTCCCAAGTTAACAACATCTCCTCATATTTCCATTATGTGGTCTGCATTGTGATTCCAGTACTTTTCTGATGCTGAGAAGTTGCATTTCCCGAACTACAAAGAGGACTATTTCATTTATGTTAGGTAGAATGCCCAGATGGGACTGGGTGGTCTCGTGGCCTGGAACCCCTACAGATTTTATTTTTTTCTCCAGTTTTCTGGAGTTTTTTTTGTTTTTTTTCTGTCCACCCTGGCCATCGGACCTTACTCCTTTTCTATGTTAACTAATGTTGCCTTATTTTAATTTCTTATTTTGTCTTTTATTTTTCTTTTCTTCATTATGTAAAGCACTTTGAGCTACTTTTTGTATGAAAATGTGCTATATAAATAAATGTTGTTGTTGTTTCCTACAAATTCTCCAGATAATGAGCCAGGCCACTTTTTTTGCATCTTTCAGTGTATAATTCTTTAGCCTTCAGCGCTTCACAATCAGCAAGAAGATGAGTGACAGTTTCTTGCTGTGTTTGGCAGAAGTGGCACTTATTGCTAATGTGATTTTTCTGTTGATGCCCTGAACCCCTTGTGTGCAAGCCACTGTCTTG
Organism: Erpetoichthys calabaricus; assembly: GCF_900747795.2. NCBI lineage: Eukaryota > Metazoa > Chordata > Cladistia > Polypteriformes > Polypteridae > Erpetoichthys > Erpetoichthys calabaricus. Next base: position 348,150,994 of record NC_041394.2, on the reverse strand, counting down.
TTCTGCCATGATTAGGCATTCATCTCTTGGTCATATTTTGCTCCTTATGAACCATAGATGGATAAGTTCAGGGTACACACAGGGCTGTTGGAGGAGTGCAGTGTACTTACCACTATACTTGTGGTATTCACAAATCTAATATATAAAAGTTCTTTCTTCTGCTGCTTAGGATATTGCACTGTGTCCATCATTGCACAAGGTGGGAGAGTTTCAGTCATTTCCTCATTTTTCGGGAATAGCTGAGCAAATTTGAGTGTGGATGTTGTTTTGGGTGTTCTTACTTTATGGTTAAATACTTTTTGTATATGTGGATCCTTGATGTTCATCACACAAGTTTGTACTCCGATTATTGCTCATCTATAAGTGTGGTTAATTTTAATAAGGTCCTGATCCTGGGATGTAGATCCTTGGGATAAATTGCTTTATGTAAATAAATTGGTATGCACACAGACGTTTTCATGTTTTGGTGTCCAGTTTATGAAGTTCATTTTGTGGCCAGTTGAAGATATTAAATCTGTAGAATAGCACCGGGATTGCAAACTGATTTACAGCTTGTTCTTCGTTCTATTAATGAAGACTGCTTTGGCACATTTGTCAAGCTGAAATGCCATTCTAATATCATCTGAACACATTTTTACTAAGTGGAGTTGTTCCTTCAGTTGCCGGCTGCAGGAGCTGAACAGATTTGTTCAAAGTGTTGATAAAAAGGAGGTGAGAGACTATCTAAAGTTCTGGTTCATTGTAACAGCTGATAATAAATCCATGGGCGAGGTTATTGAGGACAGTGCTTAATGGGTTTAATGCTAGGCAGAACAGTAGGGGTGATACAAAGAGTAATGTTTAAAGGACACTTATTATTTTTATCGTCGGAGATATGATCCATTCTTTGTCTTGGTAAAGTTGTAGGGCTGTTTGCCAGTGCGGCATGAAGGTTGAGATTAAACTTACCAGAATGTTGTGGATTTTGCATAGGTTTAGACATTTTAGGATCCAAAAGTCAGGTGCACTGCCATATGCTGCTTATTGGTAATCAATCCATGCCACACTAAGGTTTCTGCCTTTTACAGCATTTCTTGATCACTTTGTCCAGTAGTAGCTGGTCTTCAGTTCCAGCCGACTTTCTTTTGTTTCCTTTTAGTGTTGTTGCTATCAAGATGCTAAGATTCAGGTGTTTATAATTTCACTCTGCATCTATTAGTGCAAATTGTCTGTAGATGCTGGAGTAGCAGGCTATTGGACTACAGATTCTTCAGTGTATCTTTTTGTTTGGAGTTTGGGAGTAGGAACGTAGTCCTCGTTGTAAGTCACTACTTCTCTCTGTTTCTGAAGATTGCTCTTGTGATAGAATCATTTGCCACATTCAATACAGTAATATGGCTTTTCTCAGTTTTCCAAATTTTCTTGGGGGGCACACTATAAAAACAGGATGGAACCTCACTTTTTAGTCAGGATAGTCAAAGTGGGTCTACTGCTTACTCTCACACTCAGGTTTGCCACAAGGGCTCACCGTAGGACCTGGATTGTTACTAATAAGGCTTTTTATTTTTCTCCAAGTTTATAAGGAGTTATTGCAACTGGTAGTATGTGAAGATGGGCCTGAAAGTTTTCCTTTATTAGTCCAATAAACCAAAGAACAATAGAGACCGTTTTGTTTTATCCCACATCTGGCATACCTCAGACTGAATATCTTGGCATTTTGTTATATTTTACATCTCCATTCTTAGAACTGAGCAATCACTAGGAACCGATACTTATCCATTCATTCTTAGACTGTTTTTCCTTGATGACTATGTCTGGTTTTCTGGCATGTATTTTTCTGTCAGTTGATATTGGTTTGTCCCAAGTAACTAGAACCCCCTCATTTTCCATCATGTGTTCAGGGTTGTGGTCCAAGTGTTTTTCTGGTGCTGGTAAATTGTACTTTTTGCAGAGCTTCCAATGAATGAAAGTGACCAATTTGTTGTGTCTTGCAGTGTATCGTCCTTCAGCCATCAGTATCTCACACCCAGAGATGCTACACTTACCCGTTATGCAATGTTTTTCTACTGTTGATTTGAACCACCTTGTGCATGAGCCACTATCCTTTGCACCCACGATTAGGCATTCATCTCTTGGTCATAATGAAGGGTGGTGGAGGAGGGCTGCGTATTTACCATTATACTTGTGGTCTTCCCAATTTCTTCTTTTTTTTTTTTTGCTGATCCATCTTTTTTGAATTCTTTCTTCTGATTCTTAGCATTTTGTACTGTGTTCATCTGCGGACAAGGTGGGGGCATTTTTGGCATTTCGTCATTTTTCTGAAAGAACTGAGCTAGTTTGATTATGGATGTTGCTTTAGGCTTTTGTACTTCATGGTTGAATATTATTTGTACATTTGGGTCCTTGGAGATTATTAGGTAAGTTTGTAGTCCAGTTACTGCCCATCTGTAGGAGTAGTCAATTTAAATTACGCCCATACCTTCTTCTGATCTTGGATTACACTGATTTTTGTAAATGAGCTGGTACGCATGCTGTAATTTTTGTGTTTTAGCATCCAGTTTATGGAGCTCATTTTGTGGATGATACCAAAACTGTAGGATAAGACAAGGATTGCAAATTGATTTACAGCCTGAATTTTGTTACTTGACATGAGGGAGATGTTAAGAATCCTTTTCGTTCTGCTGACATATTCCTTGATGACAATCTGCCTTAGTGTCCTGTGGTCTATGTTGGCTCCTTCCTGGATATGCCCAGGTATTCGTATGTATCATCTTGGTTGAAATTTTTAATAGAATATTCCTTGTCAAGGTTATTGTTTGCACTTCAAGTTAGCTTTCCATCGATGAAGGTAGCTTTGGCACACTGGTCAAACCCAAATTCCTTTGTGATGTCATTGGAAAACTGTTTTACTAATTATAGCTGCTCCTTCAGTTGCCGGTCACAGGAGACATACAATTTCAAATAGTCAATAAAAAGGAGGCGAGTAACTTTCTCAAGTTTTGGATCACTGGGAGAGCAGCATATTAAATCCATGGCCGAGGTTATTTAGGAGGGTTCTTATTGGGTTTAGTGTTAGGCACAATAGTAAGGGGAGATAATGAATCATCTTGAAAGATTCCTTATTTTCTTTTTATGTTTGGTACAGTGACTTGTCTTTTTTCAAGATGAAATTGCAGGGTTGTTTTCCTGTGCAGCATGGTAGGTGAGATGAAATTTATCAAAAAGGGATGGTCTTTGTATAGGTTAGACCTTTCAGTATCCAGGAATGAGGTATACTGTCAAATGCTTTTTTTTTTTGTAACCTATCCATGCCACACTCAGGTCTCTGCCTGTTTTTTTTAACACTCCATGATGATTTTGTTCAACAGCAGCTGGTCTTTGGTTCCATAAGACTTTCTCTTATTTCCCTTTTGTTCTATTACCATCAAGCTGTTCTGGTCCAGGTGTGTGTAAATAATCTTTGTGTCTATCACTGTAAATAGTTTGTAGATGGTGGGCAGTATTTTTTTGGAATATTTGTTTGGTTGGATTTTGGGAGTAGGAAGGTTATCCCTGTTGTAAGCCACTCTGGTGCAGCCTCTGGTTTCTGCATTATTGTAATTTTGAAGTTGACCATATCCTGGTGCAGGGATGTTAGGTGCTTTATCCAAAAAAATGGAAGAGTGGCTAAGCCAGGTGCCTTCAAGATAGCAGGAGTACTTATTGTGTTTCTTAGCTCTTCTGCTGTTATTTCATTCTATACCACCTTTTTAGCTCAAATGTAGCTCATGTGTAGTTTTCTTATCCATTTGCTTGTTTGTTGTGTCCTTAGTCATCCTCAAAAATGTTTCTACAAAATTCTTCAGCTTCTTTTTTGTCTGAGGGTGTCAAGTTACTTTCACGGTGTCTTCCCCACTTAATGTTCTGTAGAACGTTTTGGGGTTTTCTTTAAATAGTCTGTTTTGTACCCTCTCTTTATGTTTCTGTCTGTATCCTCTTCAGTTTCTGTGCCTCTGCCAGAATTTTACGTTTATTGTTTGCCATTGTGAAGGTGAGGTCCACGTGTGTTAATAAGCAATTCTGTAATTTCAGCTGTTCTGTTTTTGCTAGACCTTAATGTGATGTCACTCCTTCAATCTAGGCTTTAATTAGTGCCACCTCTTTGCCTAAGGTCTTTGTTTTTTTCTTCAATTTGCTTCATCCAAGGAGGCAGTGTAGTTTTGTTGCTGTTTCCTTACTCTTATTTTTCGGTGTGCTGTTACTTTAGAGGTGATGAGTTTTTCTGCACATATTGAGAGAAGGGTGCTAAGGATAGAGCTGCCAGAGAAGAGGAAAAGAGGAGGTTTATGGATGTGGTGAGAGAGGACATGCAGGTGATGGGGGTGACAGAGCAAGATGGAGAGGACAGAAAGATATGGAAGAAGATGAACTGCTGTGGCAACCCTGAACAGCCGAAAGAAGAAGAAGAAGACTCGATCCCATTTACTGTAGTTAAGTCCAGTTTGTGCTTTTCATTCTGCTTTAATTCCAAAATGGCCTTATTTACCTTGCACATTTTGGTTTAGTGCAATCATTGGTAACCTCTCTCTTTCGTAGATTTCTGTGTACAGTGGAACCTCGGTTTGCGAGTAACTTGGTTTACGAGTGGTTTGCAAGATGAGCAAAAATTTTTAATAAATTTTGACTTGATAAACGAGCGAGCTCTTGCAGTACGAGTAGTATGTATACGCTTTGTCTGCTGAGTGTCATGTGATATCAACTGAGCTGATGGTTCTTCTCTCTCTCTCGCTGCGGGATTGTGGGCAATCGTCTCCTATTCTCCGTCTGAGTCGGCGTGCCTCACTCATATAGTCAACATCCGTACGAGTGTATAGTGTTTACTACAGCATTAGCATTTTGACTGTGTGTGCGCGCGTGTGTGTGTATGTGTGTGTGTGTATGCGTGTGCTGTGACGTGCGACTTCCCGTCTTCCACCCTAAAACACGAAGCTGAGTCTCAGTACTTTAGCAACACCAGCTTTATTCAGCTTGAAACAGCAGCATCGCGGTTATTTATACACAGACACAGTAGTCAGGCAGGGCCCTGCACATTTATTATGTTCCTTGTTCCTTGTATCACCCATCGGCGGCAGGCGCTTATAGCATGACAGTGATCTTTTTGGATTCGCTTTTACGGCGAACTGCTACAGCGCTGAGAGACTGCGATTGCTTTGGGACGCTCTTCCGCGTGTCGTCCCGTTGGGTGGAATCCCACAAGAGTTTAGAAACTCACTCACACCAGCCATGATTCTTTTCACAGGTAAAGTGCAGGTTAATTTGTTTTATGTATTTTTACTTTATATTTTGTATTAATCATTTTTATATGAATAGTTTTGGGTTGTGGAACAAATCATCTGAGTTGTTTCATTATTTCTTATGGGGAAATTCACTTTGATATACGAGTGCTTTGGACTACGAGGACATTTCCGGAACGAATTATGCTCGCAAACCGAGGTTCCACTGTACTTGTCTGAGTCAATTATGTCCAGGAGCTCCTCTTTAAGTTCTGGAAGTTCTTTGTCCTCTAATGACGGTGTCACCTCTGTTCTTTCTTGGTCGTTTGTATTAGCTTGTTTGCACTTAATTTGAGTCTCTGCAACTTTTGTTTGTTTTTTTCCCCTTATTGTCTGTGCTCTTTTTATCATTGGGGTTGGGTTTACTTGTGATTTTTGGGAATACATTTTTGGATTATGACTTTCATTGTCTGTTTTGGCTTCTTGAACTTCAATCACTTCCATTTTTAGCTCTTCCAGGACCGCTTTCTTTACTGACTGAATCTCACTATGTGATAATCGATTACCTTTTAGGACATTCCACTTCTGGGTGTTAAGTATTTTTTGTGTGTGTTTATTCATATTTGAGTGTTTGCTTGTAAATTTGTTTTCGCATATGTCCATTTTCTCATTTTTGCTTAATTTTCCTGCTGATGCTTTCAAGCTGGCATAAATTTTGACACCATACAAGATCCCTCCTCTTCTCATTATCCCAGGCCTTCTCCCTTTCTGTTCGCATACCTGCTGGATTTGAGTTTTTTCACATATGAACTCTTGTTTTGCTCTTATTTGGAGATATTCTAATTTCTCCCGAGTTATTTGCCTTCTTCCTTTAATTACTCCAACTACAGATCTTAAATTTGCATCTGTTATATTACTTAACTAGGAACTTGCGATTTTATTTCTGGATTGCAGTTTTATGCGAGTCCTCCTTGCATATCTCTTTGTTGGAAATTCAGGGTTTGTTGCATTAAAGTAGCAGTACATGATCTCCTCTTTATCGTCACTTGACCAGTGGACTTTGTCTAATCCTCATAATTTATTAATTAATGCTATTACTAATGCTTCTCTCCAATGTGAATTCTTTTGTGACTCTGAAGACTTCTCTTGCTATAGAATTGCTGGCCACATTCTAAACAGCTAAATAGCTTTTCTCCTGTGTGAATTCTTTTGTGGCAGTTAAGTTGACTACTGTAACGAAACCATTTCCCACATTCAGAACAACAATATGGCTTCTCTCCAGTGTGAATTCTTTTGTGACTCTGAAGACTCTTCTTGTCAAAGAATTGCTGGCCACATTCTAAACAGCTAAACTGCTTTTCTCCAGTGTGAATTAGTTTGTGGCACTGAAGATGACTACTGTAACGAAACCTTTTCCCACACTCACAACAGCAATATGGCTTCTCTCCAGTGTGAATTCTTTTGTGGCAGTGAAGATGACTACTGTAATGAAACCATTTCCCACATTCCAAACAGCAATACGGCTTCTCTCCAGTGTGAATTCTTTTGTGACGCTTAAGTTTACTACGCTCATAGAATCGTTTGCCACATTCCAAACAGCAGTGTTGCTTATCCCCAATGTGAATTCTTTTGTGACACTGAAGTTTACTACTCTCACGGAATTGTTTGCCACATTCCAAACAGCAATATGGTGTCTCTCCAGTGTGAATTTTTTTGTGCCTCAGAAGAGAGTTCTTGTGACAAAATAGTTTGCCACATTCAGAACAGCTGTGAGGTTTATATCCTGTATGAAGTTTAAAAGCAAAACAAAAAAAAAGGTTCATTTCTTTCTACTTACCTATGTTTCACATTAAATTAAATAATTCAATTCTGATTGAAATGATGAACAACCTTTTTTAAGCATAATCAATCTTAAGTTAATTTTTATTTGGAAAGACCCCTAGCATGGTAATTTTTCCTTAGCTATTTCAACTACTCACCACATGAGCACAATGACTGCAGGCAAGATGTTGAAACAGTAAAATACATCAATCATGTATCATAGATCCAACTGAGAAGAGTGTTGGTCACATTTTGTGAAATATATTACAGATCTGCATCATGGTCCGCATTGCCGGCAGTAAGTCGAACCCGTTTCCAGTGAGAGTTGGACTCCGCCAGGGCTACCCTTTGTCACCGATTCTGTTCATAACTTTTATGGACAGAATTTCTAGGCGCAGCCAGGGCGTTGAGGGGGTCCGGTTTGGTGGGCTCAGGATTGGGTCACTGCTTTTTGCAGATGATGTTGTCCTGTTTGCTTCATCAGGCCGTGATCTTCAGCTCTCTCTGGATCGGTTTGTAGCCGAGTGTGAAGCGGCTGGGATGAGAATCAGCACCTCCAAATCCGAGACCATGGTCCTCAGCCGGAAAAGGGTGGAGTGCCCTCTTAGGGTTGGTAGCGAGATCCTGCCTCAAGTGGAGGAGTTCAAGTATCTCAGGGTCTTGTTCACGAGTGAGGGAAGAATGGAGCGTGAGATCGACAGGCGGATCGGTGCGGCATCTGCAGTAATGCGGGAGCTGCATCGGTCTGTCGTGGTGAAAAAGGAGCTGAGCCGCAAGGCGAAGCTCTCAATTTACCAGTCGATCTATGTTCCTACCCTCACCTATGGTCATGAGCTATGGGTAGTGACCGAAAGAACGAGATCGCGAATACAAGTGGCTGAAATGAATTTCCTCCACAGGGTGTCTGGGCTTTCCCTTAAAGATAGGGTGAGAAGCTCAGTCATCCGGGAGGGGCTCAGAGTAGAGCCACTGCTCCTCCGCATCGAGAGGAGTCAGATGAGGTGGCTCGGGCATCTGATCAGGATGCCTCCTGGACGCCTCCCTGGTGAGGTGTTCCGGGCACGTCTAACTGGGAGGAGGCCCCGGGGAAGACCCAGGACACGTTGGAGGGACTATGTCTCTCGACTGGCCTGGGAATGCCTTGGGATTCTCCCGGAAGAGCTAGAAGAAGTGGCCGGGGAGAGGGAAGTCTGGGCATCTCTGCTAAAGCTGCTGCCACCGAGACCTGACCTCGGATAAGCGGGAGACAATGGATGGATGGATGGATGGATGGAATTGCATCATAGTCTTATCATCATACTCTTAGAATGTTTCTAATGGAGGTAAAAAGTGAAAATCTTCAGTTATTCCAATACTGAAGAGAGTTTCATTTATAAAACAGAATGCCAGGCCAGCATGTGAAATGCGCTTTTGATAATCGTAATGTGCCCTGACATATTTCCACAATTAGGCAAAAGCGAATTGACTCTAAAATGTATATCACAACAGCTTATTTAAAATCACCAAAGAAAAGCAGAGAGATGAACCAAGTGATGTATGAGTGTACAGGACGATATGAGCTGCGGGGAAAAGGGAGAAAAATTAGAGGATGAGAAAACCCAGGATTAGCATAGTTAATTGTCTCCCTTCTGGAAAGGGAATGGCAAGTGACACTACGGTTGGTTAGCTTTGTGACACATGGGAGGCTCGCTGTGGAATGGTTGCACACTAACTGCTCTCTGTTGCTCACCCAGGCTCTACCATTTTTGTTTTTTTTGTTCCTGTACCTTTATTAACTAACTGAATGCAGAGAAAAGCCAAGCAAAATGACACCTTTTATTGGCTAACTAAGAAGATTACAATATGCAAGCTTTCGAAGCAACTCAGGCCCCTTCTTCAGGCAAGATGTAATACAGAAACTGGAGTTTCCTATGTTTATATACACACTCTAGGACAAGAAACAACATTGGTAAATATTTAAATGAGAAATTTTAAATGTAAAAAAATAATAGATTCATTCAGGCTAGGGTTAATTTAACAAGAGAGAGAAAAGAACAATGTATGGTCAAGATCTCTGGATAAGATAACTGTCCAACAAAGTCTTTTCAAGTTTGTAATGAGTTTTTTCAAAACAATGTGGGTCTGTAGACAGGTTGTCTGTCATTCTGAGAGATGTAAACAATCCTCATATCTGGCCATAAAACTCTTGTCTCTATTCAATCCATGTTGTAAAGTATTAAATTTTAGCATGAGTTTAACTTCCCATTCTTTTCTCTCTTGCTGTGTTTTGAAGTTGCCCATAAGCACTGTGACTTTAAAGTCCTTCTCACAGTGTCCATGGCTGTTGAAGTGGGCCGCCACTGGAACCTCTGTGTTGCCATGTTTAATGTGGAACCTGTGTAAATTCATTGTCTGGCGGAGTGTTTGTCCAGTTTCTCCCACATAGAGTGCAGTGTCAGGACATTTTATGCAGAAAATTAGGTAGACTACATTAGATGATCTGCAGGAAAATGATCCCTTGATGTGATGTTCAAGTCGGCAGTGTGGTATAACTATACAGTCTGTATCATAGATGTGGGCACATGTTTTGCATCTTTTCTGTAGGCATGGAGATGTGCCATTTTCTGTTGGTTCACTTAGAGAGCCTCGGACAATTAATTGTTGAAGGTTTGGTGGTTGTCTGTATGCCAGGAGGGGAGGTTCAGGAAATGCATTTTTCAGTGTTTGGTCATTGTTTAGTATTGGCTGAAGTTCTTTTATAATTTTTCGAAGTGTTTCAAGATGTGGGTTGTAGGTGACAACAAGGGGGATGCGATCCTTGTTGTCTTTGTTTTTATATTCCAGAAGGTTGTCTCTGGGTATGGCAGTAGCTCTTCTTATTTGAGTGTCTGTTGTTTTCGGGGTGTAACCTTGTCTGATGAAATCTTGTCTGAGCTCCTGCAGTTGTTGATCCAGGTCTGTTGGGTCTGAGCAAATACGATTGTACCATATTGCTTGGCTGAAAATAATGGAGCGCCTTATATGCTTGGGGTGGAAGCTGTCACTATTCAGGTAGGTCCGTCTGTCTGTCGGTTTGTGAAAAATAGAAGTTACAAGGGTGTTGTCTTTCAGTTGAACGGTGGTGTCAAGGAAGCTGACTTCTGTTTTTGAGTAATTCAGCTTCAGCTTTATGTTGGGGTGAAAACAATTATATTCATTATGAAAATGGAGGCGGTCCTTCTCACTGGCAGTCCAGATTATGAAGATGTCATCTATGTAACGGAGATACAACATTGGTTTTACGATGCACATTGACATGAAATCTTCCTCCAATTTTGCCATAAAAAGATTTGCATAGTGAGGTGCAAACCGACATCCCATTGCAGTCCCCATTTGTTGCAAGTAGCAATCCTGTCCAAAAGAGAATAGATTATGTGTCAGAGTGAATTTTATCATTTCTATTACTGACTTTGTGGGTAAATCATGTTGTTTGAGGTACATTTCACATGCCAATATGCCATCATCATGGGGGATGTTAGTGTAAAGTGCCTCAACATCCATTGTGGCCAGTAAGGTTCCCTCAGGTAAGGGGCCTAAACCAGGCAGTTTTTTTAAGAAGTCAGTTGTGTCCAAAATGTAGATGGTTGTATTACGGGTGAGGGGTTTAAGGATGTGCTCCACCCAACCTGAAACATTTTCTGTAAGGGAGTCAATTCCTGAGATTATAGGCCTTCCTGGGTTCCCTTCTTTGTGGATTTTAGGAAGCATGTAGAAGTAACCCATTTTGGGGTTCTCAGGAATTAAACTGTTTACATGATCCCTGATGTCAAGAGGAAAGCTACTTACTATTTTTTTAGTTCCTTTTTGTAGAGATCTGTTGGGTCTTCTTGCAGTTTCTGTATTACATCTTGCCTGAAGAAGGGGCCTTAGTTGCCTCGAAAGCTTGCATATTGTAATCTTTTTAGTTAGCTAATAAAAGGTGTCATTTTGCTTGGCTTTTCTCTACATTCATAATGGCTAACATGGTACCACACCCTAGTACTACAGATTAACTAACTGAAGAAATTATCTACATACAGTTAGGTCCATAAATATTTGGACAGAGACAACTTTTTTCTAATTTTGGTTCTGTACATTACCATAATTTTATTTCCAGTTATTTCATTTGTCCAATTACTTTTGAGCCCCTGAAATGAAGGGATTGTGTTTAAAAAAATGCTTTAGTTGCCTCACATTTTTATGCAATCGTTTTGTTCACCCCACTGAATTAAAGCTGAAAGTCTGCACTTCAACTGCATCTGAGTTGTTTCATTTAAAATTCATTGTGGTAATGTATAGAACCAAAATTAGAAAAAAGTTGTCTCTGTCCAAATATTTATGGACCTAACTGTACCTGCCCATAATGATACCCTCCCTTAGGTTTAAGAACTTCCTCCAATTTAGTGACTCTGAGTCCAGCAAAGAAAACCCTCAAGACCAGGCATGACAGCACCCCGATGGTTGATTCCGACAAGCTGTCTTTTATAATTAACGAGCTGTATATACCCGGCGTTGCCCGGGGCAGAAGTAACCTAATCGGTCAAACACTTACATATATACCAAAGTAAACCTAATCGATGAAACAGCTTCATATATACAGAAGCGAACCTAATTGGTCAAACAGTTATGCATGTGCAGAATAATTTTACAAAGATTATGCGTGTTAACAATCATTAAAAAGAAAAGATTGAGGAACTCTTCTTCTATATGTGATGAAGCTGGATGAAGCTGACTTGACGAAGACGTAGGTGGCATAGATTGGTTTTTCTAAAACAGAAGAAAAAAATGAGTATCTATTATTATTTAAAATTAGAATGAAAATGAGAACTTTGATTAGAGATAGATTATCCGTATTAAAATATGTGCATGAATAAACTTTTGGTAACTCTGTAGCAAAAGTTTATTCATACAAATTGGCATGGGATGGCTTTGTGAAAAAGTAAAAATTAGATAAAAATAAATTGAGAATGCGTACTTCGATTTGACTGAGATTATCTGTAATGATGAAAAAAAAGTTTAGTATGTTTTTTTTTTCCATACGGGAAGGATGTAAAACCTTACATAGGCACCTTTCAGCCCGTACTGAAGGGTACTGTCAGATTGTTACTGACTAAAAAACACCCTTTTTATTCCACAGCTACCCCAAAAACCAGTATTAGGCATTACTTTGGGGTGGCAGTAGTTTAGTTATGAAACAGCTGGGTCCTGAAAAAAATCTGTCTTATTAGTGGCTTCATCACATATAGAAGAACAGTTCCTCAATCTTTTCTTTTTAATGATTGTTAACACGCATAATGTTTGTAAAATCATTCTGCATATTCATAACTGTTTGACCAATTAGGTTCGCTTCTGTATATATGAAGCTGTTTAACCGATTAGGTTTACTTTGGTATATATGTAAGTGTTTGACCGATTAGGTTACTTCTGCCCCGGGCAACGCCGGGTATATACAGCTCGTATATATATATATATATATATACATATACACACATACATGCAGTTTTAATAACACAGAAATCAATATAAACATTAACATCATTATCATATGAGAATATGAAGTAATATATAAGAAGCACATTTCATATAAATATAAATTATTAAACAGTAAAATCTTCTTCTGTAATTTGCTACCGTGGCAATTTGTGTGTCTGTCCAGGATTTTAAATGACTTGTAGCTCGCAAACCGTTGCACCTATACACTTGAAATGTGGTACACATATAGTACGTCACGTCTACTATCCGCTTTATGGGTGGTGATTGTTTTACTCTTTTTATCTTTATTTTATTTTATTGTACAATCAAGTCCTATCTGCGCACACCAGGGTGGCCGTGGGCGGATGCGTATGGTGTATTCACTCGATGTTATCGTGCATTGCGCTGTCAGTGGTATTTTGATAAAAGAATTTGAACAACATATAAGAAGCGTATAAATTATTAAACAGTAAAACATTAACATTTAAGAAGTAAAGTTACATTAAGTACTACTGCTGTGCCTTCGGGTATACCTCATTTTTTGTTTGCCCATTACATGCTTAAATGTATACATTTTTTGGTGCACCTACCCGAGAACACGCGACATATAACCGAGCGTGGGAGAAGCATGGATTTTAAACACGCGTTGAGTTGATGTGCTGGTCTCCCTCGTGAAATAACTGGTAATGTTTGACTAAAATCTACAGCGAGTAAAACGACATTAGCTCCTATTTTTTTTTTACGATCTCTGAGATGTTGCTTTTTTCGGTTCAAGGCTTCATAAGCTCTTTTATGTTGTATGGTGTACTTATCCCAAACCATCATCTTTGAATGTTGCAAGACTTTCGCCTTGTATGTAGATCGGGGTAATTACATTCATTGCATTCCTAGTCTGAATCACAATCTGATTGTATGGGTGGTTACCTGGCACTGTAGGGTTGCCACCCGTCCTTTAAAATACGGAATCGTGCCGCGTTTGAGAATGAAATTGCGCGTCCCGTTTTGAATCAATACTGGACGGGATTTATCCCGTATTTTTTTTATAATTTTTTTTTTTAAAGCAGCGTCTCATGCAAATCATCCCACATGCATTTTATGAAGATGCCTCCTTTCCTACTTTTGATTGGGTAATACTTGATGTCATCGTTAGTTTGATTGGTGTTTTTAACTGTCCAGTGAGTAGGGCGTGTCTTTCAACCGTAAGCAGATTTTTTGCACTGGTATCACTGACCTCGACGACGGCGACGTTATACGTCAAAAATAAATTACGATAAATGACGATTTTAGCAATACTTTATTACGACGGCGGCTACATAGACACGATCAAATAAAAACAAAAAAATCAAATAATCATTCTACATTTTCAAAACGTCGAAAAAACGACGGAATGAAAAAAAGGCCCACCCGACGACCCACCCATTCCATTTTTATATATATAGATGAGCTCAAAAATGTTGTGGAAGAACAAATTGGCATACCCCAAAATGCCATTGAGAATGTTCTTTAAAGAAGTTTTTGGATTTAAGAGCCAACTTCAATACCCTGAAGGGTAAGCAAAGCAAACTTTCTAAATCCTTTGACCTTTTTAAGGGTTGGCTTGAATGACATGACATGGATATACCCATGGGGGAGTTCACCTAACACGTGTAGCCTCGTACCATCACTTCACTGATCCCAAGAGGATTTTGGAGGCGAGTGATAGCTTTCTCTCCACTTGTGCTTGACTGATCTAACTGTTTGTTTAATAGTATTATTCACAGATAAGTTCAATTTGCAAAATACCTTGCAGTGTTATTTCTTATGTTTAAGCTCTTTTATGTTATGAAAATATATATATATTTTGGAGTTTCTTTCTGCTTTCTCTGGAGGAATGATGCGGTAGCTTTATGATGATGTGGATTTGTTTGTCCTGCACTTTTCCCGGGTCTGTCTCAAGCCCGAAGTTAACGTTAACTGGTTACTGGGTTTATACTTGGCTTCAGCAGGTGGGACATTCAGACGTGGTTGCTAATCTGCCTTGCTGTTGTCACACTGCTCTGCACTCCTCTGCTATTACAGGAGCTCATACTAAACCTTTTTTCTTCCTTGTTTTCTGTACTTTTCTTCTTTCTCTGCTACAATAGCTAATCTTAATATTTTCTTGTGGAATGTGAGGTCATCGTCTACACCTCAAAAAAGATTGAGTGTGATAATGAACTTATACAATGCAATAATGCAGACATAGCACTTTTACAAGAAACACATCTCATTTCTATAAATGCAGAGCATGCTGCCCCAAAATGAGATCTTGTTGCTGTCTCGTCTTCCACGCCTACCCGTAGAACGGTGTCGTAATTTTAATTCCGCAATCAGCACAGCACAAGATTCTTGACTCTGGTGGTGATGAGGGAAGGTTCTTCTCTGCTCTGGCTTTACTGGGTGGCAGAAACCTCTCCTTTCCCTCAAATTATATTGACATGACTTAAAGAAAGACTGTTTTATTTTTTGGGGTTGGTTAAAACATTTTCATATGTGCCGTCTTTCAACTTAGTACTCACATAGATTTGAATTTCTTTATTGCCTCACTTTTAGATAAAGCTCCTTCTAGGATCAATCAAAATTTTCCTCCTGCCTCTTTTTGTTTCCGATCTACCTCTGGTTGACTGATTTAAATTCTTCAACACATCTGTGAAAGAATACTCTCTATCTTCTTCAACATGATTAACCTTTCTCTACATGTAACTATATTTTTTAATTTCAAATCACTTGCATCACACTATCTTAATTCATCCTTACTCTCAACGTGTATCTCTGATCATAAAGTTTCAACACTAGATATTCACCTTCCTGTTTATTAAATATGAGGAGCTCTCTGGCTACAAAATAAAAATTGGAGCAAATGTGCCCATCTCCTTTAAAACATCTCCAGTGCTTTATTATCTATCCCCTTCTCCTTCACCACTCTAAGGTCCTTTAAATACTAAGATGTTACTATTAATCCCCTTCCGTAGCTCTTTTAGGGCAGATGTCGACTTTTGTCGACAGGAGGGGTTGAGGGCAAATGTCCACAAAAGTTGACATCCCGGGATAGAGGGCGACAATCAGCTGTTAATGGCGACAAAACTCGCTGTCACGTCTCAGGCATTCCCTCTGTGCTTGGAGGATTACTAGACTCGTTGACTCGGCAACTAATCCTTGCGTGTGCGTGAGTTGCGAAATGTAAACAATGGCAAGATGGCACCGACATGTCACAAGGGAGCGAAGCAAGTGCAGAAAAGAAAACACTCGGCAGACAATGTTTTGCGCATTATCGCGGAGTCGGACAATGATTTTTCAGAATCGGATTTTATTGACAGTGATCAGGAGATCGAACAAGAGAGTGAGAAGCCGGCATCAGCTGATCGGACACCAGCCGATGCCGTGCCAGCTGATCCGCTGCCAGCTGAACGCATTCGCGCAGCCGATGCATCTACGGCAAGGTTCGCGTGGGAGGAATACACAGACATTGATCCGTGGATTACCGGACTTCACAAGACGGCATGGCTTGCTGTTGGACACGACAGATCACCAGCTGCTGAACTACTTCAGGCTGCTCTCTCCTGATGCTGCTTTTCAGTTACTGTCAGACGAGACAAACAGGTAGGCAGAGAAATTTTTTGAATCGCGGGCTGCGCTTGCATTGCATTCTCGTTTTTCAAAGTGGACACCCACAACAAAAGACGAGATGAAGCACGCTGTGGCATTACAAATAGAGATGGGACAGAACTGGTGATATAACTTCAGGGAGCATTGGTCCAAACGTGCTTTGCCCCCCTGGTGGCTTTGGACAGCGTATGCAGCGTGATGATAGGTATGTGATGCTGCAAAGTTTTATTCACTTCTGTAATAAACAGAAGCAAATCCCATGAGGTGAGCCAGGCTATAACGCCATGCATAAAGTTCAGCCCCTGCTTGACATTGTGGAACCAACATAGAAACAGTTTTATCAGCCTGGCTGTGATTTGTCTGTGCATGAATCTATGATAACATTAAAGGGACACCTTTTTTTCTGCAAATATACGCCAGACAAACCCACAAAGTATGGCATAAAGGATTTTGTACTGGCAGAAGCAAACACTGATTTCTGCCTGAAAGTAATCACATATACAGGAAAGTATTTCTTTCAAAGAGAGAACTGTCCCTTGACAAGTCAGGTTGTGCTGGAGCTGCTTCAGGGCTATGAACATGTGGGTCATGTTGTGTACATTTGGACAATTTTTATACATGTCCAGAATTGTTCATGGAAATACAGAGCAGGGGAATTGGAGCTTGTGGCACAGTGAGGGTGAACAGGAGACACATGGCTACACAGTTGAAGCCAGACAGGCTGAAGATGAAAAGAGGTGACAATCCGGTTTTCATGCGGGCAGAAAACTTGGTGGCAGTGGCATGGCACGATGGCAAACGGGTGACTTGTCTCTCTACAGTACACACTAACAATATATGTGAGAAAGTGCAGCAACAGACAATAGAAAAGTAGGCACCAAAGCAACGCGTATTGTAAGGAGTGCAATGTGGCAATGACTGAAATTGGCTGCTTTGAGCGAGATCAGACTTTACAGGACTTTGCTGTGTAAAATGTATGTGATATGTATGTGAAATCATAGAGTATGCAGGCTCATACAACATGCAAGACAGTAACATTTGTCAAAAGTCAATATTTTTTTGTTGATTTCAATTGCTTTGTGTTCTTTTTTTAAAAAAGTTAGTTTTTGGAAAAATATTCAGCCCTGGGAGAAAAGAAACAAAAAAAAATTAGCCCTAAAAGAGTTAGACATCCCATCACTCAATTTTCATGTGTTTAGGAAAAGGTTAATCAATCCCTCCCTTCTCAGATTAAGATGAACACGTGCATTTAAACAATGCGAGCACAATGCTAAAACCTTACCACTCCTCTCTCTTCTAATAAGGTTCTCAGCATTGGCTGGTGGACCATTTCCTTTCAGTGCTGGTACACTCCATGAAACACGGCCCAGGGGTTTGGGGGACAGCAGCACCAAAATTGGTCTTCAAGATCCTCTAATAACTACGCAGAGGCAGCAGTGTGCCTGACCTCACAGGATATGCATGGCCGCACACCCAACTGTGCTACTTGATACATTGTTGACACAAGTATGGTGGACCAGTCATACCGCCAGTCTGATATGAACATGATGACTGAATAACATGTGTATCCCACAGTTTAAGCCTTTGGCATAACATACATGACTACACGCAGCACTGACAGGCCAAGCCATTAGCGTGCACCATATTCCATCACTGAAAATAGTGGCGTGACTAAAGGTCTGTATTTCAGAAAGCAGGATTGCTGTATATACTCACGTTTCAGTTCTCCCGCGTATAAGTTGGGGCTTGATTTTTCCGTATAATTTCCAGTATGTTATAATGTCGGTCATATAAGTCGAACACTCACGCTATTGGTCGAAGAGATTATGATATGCCAACGCCTACCCTGGGACAGTAGCCACGGAGCACACAGCCTTTATCTTTTTCTATGTATTGTGCCTACGTGACCACACAGTAATACCCGAACTATTCCAAAGAAACGTTTGCACTGATTTGAGTTTTTTGTATCTCACACCCTCATACACCTTTAGCGTAAGAGCATCCCTTTTCTGAGCGTTCGATCAGAAGGAAATATGAAGCTGGTTTGAAATTAAAAGTCATTGAAGTGGCAAAAGAAATTGTTAACTGCGCTGCTGCAACAAAATTTGATGTGTCTGAGAAACTGGTGCAAGATTGAAGGAGGCAAGATGATGTAAAAAATAAATAAATAAATAAGCGTCGTATTTTTGAACAGGCATATAAGTCGTGGTCCGATTTTATGATCAATTTTTGGGGATTCAAGACCTGCCTTTATACACGGTAGTTTTATATCAGTCCATTCCAGAAAACCTGGATTTAGTCAAACCTGTGTTTCTATAATAGATTAAGCCAGAATTATGTAACCCAGGCCAAATATGCAGATACTTCACTAATGCTTTCTTTAGTAAGAGGTTCAGGATTTGCCTGTTCCAGAAAGACAAATCAGACAAAATCCAGCTGAGAAACTAGGGAAACCAATGCTGTGAAACCAACCTGCGAAAAATCAAGTTTAATATGAAGGATTAATGCTTCGAGGTCACAAAAATTAAGTGGCAAAGTATCCGGTCATAAGATCAAAGTCTGTAAATGACCTGTCAGAAATGCTGATCCCAGAAGCACAATGCAAGAAAGTAAAAAAAACAAACATTCAAAATGTTGAACCCTCCACCCCCCTTCCTGGATGAACAATCGACATAGAAGCACAACTCCTTTATCAAATTCTGCTCAGAAAAATATAATCAGACATTCCTGCATACCCAGAGATGTATCTGCATGAACTTCACCATCAGGACTTTAATATCTCTGTGCAAACTTCTACAACGTGACATGTTCAGTGTAGCTTTGAGCCGACATGAATGCAAATCACGTACATTGTGTGGTTGAAATTTAACATCTTATTAAAGAAAGAAACATCCTCTAACAGGACAGATCAGTAATCAGGCAGGAGTAAAGCTGTTCATGGTATCTTTTAATTAGTCTTCGGCCAAATGCTTTAGAGGAAGCGTTCATTAAAAGCAGTCTGTTACAGCCTGGTCAGAGAAACACAGAATAGAGGTTCATTTTATAAACTATTGAATCTACATACAGTGTCACTCTTCTTCTTTTGGCTGCTCCCGTTAGGGGTTGCCGCAGCAGATCATCTTCTTACATATCTTTCTGTCCTCTGCATCTTGTTCTGTTACACTCCTCACCTGCATGTCCTCTCTCACCACATCCATAAACCTTCTCTTAGGCCTTCCTCTTTTTCTCTTCCCTGGCAGCTCTATCCTTAGCATCCTTCTCCCAAAATACCCAGAATCTCTCCTCTGCAGATGTCCAAACCAATGCAATCTAACCTCTCTAACTTTGTCTCCCAACTTGAGCTGACCCTCTAATGTCCTCACTTCTAATTCTGTCCATCCTCGTCACACCCAATGCAAATCTTAACATCTTTAACTCTGCTACCTCCAGCTCTGTCTCCTGCTTTCTGGTTTCTAACAGTGTCACTCAATGCATACATTTACTCTGGTTGGTTCACACCCAAATGATTTATATAAAATAAAAGTCTATTATATTATATTCTGGTTCATCTTATACCTTTGAGTTGCATCACCACCCTTGAAATTTCCATGCTTTCAGTCATCCTTCAGTACATTTTGTACAGTGGGTATAGAAAAGAATCCCCCAAACCCCCCCCCCCCCCCCCCAAAAAAAAAAAATATTCCCATTTTTTTTGCTTTATAGCCTTAAATGAAAATTCACACAAAAATATTTCTTCCCAGGTTTACTTACTCAATGCAAACTCTAAAATCCAAGTGAAAGATCCCCCAAACACTATTCACCCCCACTCTTAGGACCCCCTTGCTGTTTTCTAAAATCACTTCAAAGTTCCTTTGATGATAACAATCTTTATTCTCGATCACTGCCTATATATTCCATTCCCTTTTATCTAAGGCCCAGAGGAACACACACCCAGTGCCAACAACTCCTTATCTTTGCCATCCATGACAATCCCTATTCATAATCCCCTGTGCCTGTGTGTTCAGAATTCATATGTTGGTGGACTTCACTTCCTTCAATTTCATGTCTTTTCTTTTTTTTTTTTTTTAATTTTATTTATTAATTTTATTGTAATCATTCCATATAAATAGATCAAGACAAATCAAACCCCACCCCTGAGAATGAAAGCTTAGCCAAAGGAGAATTGCTTAGGGCTTTTTAATAATAAACAAAAGAAAGGAAGAAATATATATAGGTAAATAAAAAAAAGGAGAAGGGAATTAAATGCGGTAATAAGTTATTTCTCTTATTCTAAAATAATATTGATTAGACTACAACTATTAACAAATATGGATTGGCCAATATTGAAAGATATGAGCAAAAGCAGACCTATAAAATCATGAAATATCATATGGCACATCTTAACTCTTTTAGGGCTAATTTTTTTTCCTCATATTCCAGGTCTGAATATTTTTCCAAATAACTTTTTTTGAAGCAGTGGTTTCACACATAAATCAACAAAAAACGCTTATTTCTGACAAATGTCACTCTGTTTTATTTTCCATGAGCCTCTACAGTGTGTAAATTGACATGCTTATTACATTCTTATTGCATACCTGCCTTCTCATCACTCATAAGTGGTGGCTCTGAGGCTAGGGATCTGCACTGGCAATCGGAAGGTTGCCGGTTCGAATCCCGTAAATGCCAAAAGGGACTCTGCTCTGTTGGGCCCTTAAGCAAGGCCCTTAACCTGCAATTGCTAAGCGCTTTGAGTAGTGAGAAAAGCGCTATATAAATGCAAAAAATTATTATTATTATAATTATTATTAATTATAAGCTGAAAGGCACTTTCTGGGAAAAAAAAAGCCTGAAGTAGTTGAGCGGCTGGTAATCTGTAGTGTCCACCAGCATGCTGTGTTGTTTGGTGAAGTCCAGTAGCCACCTTGCCTTCCACTAATCTATGTCTGTGTAGTTGCTGCAGGCGTGTCAGCTACACGAGCGTGTTCAGCTCTACGATCAGCTGTGTGCACATCAGCTGATGTAGGTACCTGTCTTTTGTTTCACTTTCTAGATCATTTGCATCAAAATCAGTGTTTGTGTAGACCTCCCAGGCGAATGTTTCTGTAGGCACGTCAACTGCACGATCAGCTGATACAGGTACTTGACTTTCATTTTTGATCTCCAGACCACTTGCATCAAAATCAGAGTTCGATGGGTCAGAGTCTGATTCAGCAATAATACAGAATAAATAATATAAATAAATAAATAATATGCATGGAGTTGTTTCACCCAATATCTAGACGTTGTTTACACTA
The DNA here is from genome assembly GCF_900747795.2 of Erpetoichthys calabaricus. Taxonomy (NCBI): domain Eukaryota; kingdom Metazoa; phylum Chordata; class Cladistia; order Polypteriformes; family Polypteridae; genus Erpetoichthys; species Erpetoichthys calabaricus. The sequence goes on along the minus strand of NC_041394.2, from coordinate 348,129,576 downwards.
CACTATTCATGCACACACAGGCATTTAACATCAAGTCAACAAGTCTAATAGTCCTCCCAGAAAAGAGGGTCCACCTATAACGTAACAGTGAGTTTTATCAACGATTACAGCTTTTACCACCCACAATCTTTTGTGTCGACAAAAGTCAAGATCTGCCCTAAAAGAGTTAAGTAACAATTCCAAAGTGAGAGCAAGATAGCTGACGGCTTTCTTTTTTTTCTTAATACATTCACAGTTTTACTAGAATGGTGATATTTAGCCCAGAAACAAATGAAGTCAAGTTGGGGAGAATGCACTGGTACATTGCGTTGCTGCACCCACTACACAACGAAACAACTCGGGATCCTGGTTTGCAACCCCCCAGGCAGACACGCGGTTCAGTCCCACCATCCGGAAATGACCCTCTATCTGTCACAGCCAGGTGTTACATGGGCGACCCCTTGGTCTGGTCCAGCCACTCAAGTCCCCAACAATGAGGATCTTACAAGCCGGATCACCCTCAGGGAAACGCGCCACATGGCCGTAGTGCTGTAACTGATGCTCCCTCACAATGCAGGTAATGTGCCTCATTTGGAACTCCATGAGCAACCGCTCATTCGACACAAAGTCAAACCAACGGTACCCAAGGATTTCCGGAGAGACACAGTACCAAAGGAGTCCAGTCTTCGTCTCAGGTCACTGGAGAGTGTCCATATCTCGTACCCATATAGCAAGGCAGGAAGCAACAGGACTCTAAAGACTTGGACCTTATTCCAAAATGGATTAAATTCATTTTTTTCCTCAGAATTCTACACACAACACCCCATAATGACAACGTGAAAAAAGTTTGTTCGTCTGTACCCCTGACGAACCTCAGAAACAACTAGGGAAAACGCAGAGGTCCTGCCTCCACTCTGCACAGCACTCACAGTACCAGTGTACAGGCTGGCCATGATATCCAGCAACCTCGAGGGGATTCTGCGAATCCTCAGGATGTCCCACTGGCAGCTCGATCAACTGAGTTGAATGCTTTGCGAAAATCGACAAAGGCTGCAAAGAAACTCTGCCGATATTCGTGTTTGTGCTCCATGAGAACCCTCAGTGCCAGGATGCGGTCGAAGGTAGACTTCTTAGGCGTAAAACCAGACAGTTCCGGTCGCTGGTAGGTGAGCAAGTGATCACGGATCCTATTGAGGACGACCCTAGCAAGCTACAGGGCTTCAGGGGATGAGTTATGAGGAAAGATTCAAAGAGCTGAGCCTTTACAGTTTAAGCAAAAGAAGATTAAGAGGTGACCTGAGTGAAGTGTTTAAAATTATGAAGGGAATTAGTCCAGTGGATCGAGACGGTGACTTTAAAATTAGTTCATCAAGAACACGGGGACTCAGTTGGAAACTTGTTAAGGGGAAATTTCATACAAACATTAGGAAGTTTTTCTTTACACAAAGAACGATAGACACTTGGAATAAGTGACCAAGTAGTGCTGTAGACAGCGAGACATTAGGGATTTTCAAAGCTTGACCTGATGTTTTTTTGGAAGAAATAAGTGGATAGGACTGGTGAGCTTTGTTGGGCTGAATGGCCTGTTCTCGTGTAGAGTGTTCTAATTACATTACAACATTGCGTACATTAAAAAATATGCCAAATTAAAGACAAATTGGAATTTTGCTGCCTAAAATACATACTCAACAGACCTGGACACTCAACTAGACTATGTGAGTTTGGGAATGTGATGTTTAAAAATCTTCAGTTGAATTTATTCAGTTTACAGTTACAATTTTGTGAACCCTTTGGAATCTCCTGGGTTTCTTCCTCAATTACTCCTGAAAACATGGTTTGATCTTCAATCATGTTACAATAACAAACAAACACAATCAACTTAAACTCATTCGAATATTAGAACAATCGAGACGAGAACAGGCCATTCAGCCCAACAAAGCTTGCCAGTCCTATCCACTTAATTCTTCCAAAATAACATCAAGTTGAGTTTTGAAAGTGCCTAAAGTCCTATTGTCTTCCAAACAACTTGGTAGCTTATTCCACATGTCTATGGTTCTCTTTGTGAAATAAATCTTCCTAATGTTTGTGCGAAATTTACCCTTAACAAGTTTCCAACTGAATCCCGTGTTCTTACTGAACTCATTTTAAAATTACAGTCTCGATCCACTGGACTAATTCCTTTCATAATTTTAAACACTTCAATCAGGTCACCTCTTAATCTCCTTTAACTTAAACTGTAAAGGCTCAGCTGTTTTAATCTTCCCTCATAACTCATCCTCTGTAGCCCTGGAATCAGCCTAGTCGCTCTTCTCTGGACCTTTTTGTAGTCTGGAGACAAAAACTGCACAGAATACTCAAAACACAAAAACAATTGGATTGTCAATGCTGGACATGTCATTTGAACATTTACAGTCCAATCTGTGACATGCTATGCTAATGAACTCCCTAAAAGCTCAGTGGAGTCAGGAGTTCAGCCAATCACATGAGACTGAAGGTGTGTCTTGGAGGTGCCCAGCCCAATGAAAAACAGAACTCATGGTTTAGGTACTGCCTGTGGCCTCATTTCAAAAATATCTGTTCATGAAATATTATAAGACGTTAGAGGAAAAACTAGAGAGAGATTCACAAAGTCCTGGGGGAGGTCTATCAATCTGTCAAGTTGCATGAGTGTGCATAGAGGGCATCTACTGAGGTAAGTAATCCGTGCCTGGCACCTTAGAAAATACGGCCACTAACACCCTCTCCTCATTTTCTCCACACATAAGAGGATGTGTTCTGAGTCAGACTGTGGTGACACTTCTAGATTCGGCTGAAGATCCAGCCCTTTCTGTGGCTAATTAAAGAACAATGGCACTGGAAGTCGTTGTTTACTTCGGAACCTGCTTCCAAAGTCTATGGAACTCCATAGAAGTGAACTTTAGTCTGACTGAACTTTGGCAAGCAAAGGCTGCTCTGGACATGAGGGCTACATGATTATTTCATTAAAACGGTTTTCTTTTGCTTTCATTAAACACAGAACCCCAAATGGCTGCCAACACATTACAGTCTCTCAATTCTTCTCTTTATACTAGAACAAAAAACTGACGAATTTCACTACTTCGATGGATATCTTAAAAAAATCAATGCAAAAGTGCAGAGGTTAAAAAGTAACCTTTTTGGGAAGAGTAAATGACCTGCAGAAATCCCTTGAACTTGACAAAGTTTCTCTCCATGTGTCCACTAGAATAGAGCTCCTGAAGGACACATTCTCAAGGAAAATACTGTTCTCTAAACAAACATCATTGCACATCTCAAGCTTGCAAAAGACCACCTGGATGATTCATAGCAGATAATGTTGAAGTCTTTACAAGAAACACTTAGGGTTAAGGTTGTATTGAAAGGAGAATCACAGTTTGGGATGACTTTGCTTCTTCAGGGCATGGACAAGTTTCTGTCATCAGAATACAAAATGTTCTCAAGAAATATGACTGGGGAATGTCCGGTTAGTAGAAGCTTAACAGACGTTTTATGAAGAAACAAGATGATGAGTCGAAAACACAAGAAGAAATCATCAACTTAAAGGACTAAACAAATGGAAACTGGTGTTCTGGAATGGCCAGTCAGAGTCCAGGGCTCAACAGAAATGGAGATGCTGCCACCTGATCTGAAGAGAGCTGGTCATGCAAGAAACTTCAGTGATATCAAGGAACTGAAAACGTTTGGAAATGATGAACGGACTAAAATTGAAGGCTGATCAGCAGCTACAGGAAATGCCTGGTGGAGGTCATTGAAGGTAAAGGAAGGTCAACTCGTTAGTAAAGACAGGGGGTCAGAGACTGGATTATAAATGTTTAATGACGTGTTCAGAACTGACAGGAAATGGTCAAAATGTTTGTGTGTTATTAGTTTAAGACAGATGTGTTTGTCTGATTTGGCTGAAGATAAGACCACATCACTAGGAGGAATAATTTCAGAAATCCAAGGAACTCCAAAGGATTGACAAACGTTTTCTTACACCAATACTTTTTTGTCTTACAAAACATCAGCATCTGACTTCCCTTTCAGGTCCATACCTTCAACTCTAAAACTTACACATAATTGTTATTTTATACTTACTTTTACCAGACTGATTTGTATGTGGTGGCTGATCTTCTTGAGTTCTAACAGATGTATTTTCCTCAATTCCCTTTGTGTCAGACTGTAAGGATTCAGACTTCACATTGACAGATGAGCAGTGTCTGCTTTGAGAAGAGGCTAGCTTGGTGATTGATTCATCTTGACACCCATAATGAAGTTCTTCTTCCTTGACACTCTCCACACTTTTACTGTTGTGCGCCACCATGCTGACAGACTTTCCTTCAGTTGATGGCTGATCTTCTGGAGTTCTAACGGATGAAACCTCCTCTAATGATTCAGACTTCACATTGATAGAAGACTCTGGTGATGGACAGAGTCTGCTCTGAGAAGAGTCTAACTTAGTCACTGTTCGATCTTGTTCATCTTCCTTCACACTCTCAGTCCTTTTAAATTTGTGCACCTCAACACTGACAGACATCTCTTCAGCCTCTTCTTTAATGCTCATTGACCCAATTTCACACTCATCATCCTTAATGCTCAGACACTCCTGTTTAAGGTGGACAGCCTCCCATTCACAGTCTTCGTCCTTAACATTTATGATCCTTATCTCTGTTCTATTTGTGTCAGCCTCACGCATCTCCTTGTTCAAATCCATCTGGACATTACAGTAAACTGACGCTTTTTCTTTGTCTCTGTGGAAAGAACAGAATTTGATTTCATCAAAACTACAACACTCAGGAAAAAAAAGAAATTTGAACTTAAATTTTAAAAAACTCTCTCATTTAAGATTTGTGTCAAGTCTGACAGTAACTCATTACTCTTGATATTAAAATATCAGCTGTAAAACTTGGAAAATATGGAGTGAAAGTCCAACACACTGGAAGAAGATGAACTTCTCCTACAGTTTAGGGCTAGCAGATAAAAACACTTGGATTGTTGGGGTCCCAGAATTGTCTAATCAGTTTTAGGGAGGAATGTTTATACAAGGAGAGCTTCAGAATTGTGTTAGGAAACAAGCACATGTCAGAAAGGGGAAGATGAAAGGGGAACTTAACTCTGCTGAACCGCAGAAGACAAGCTATTTGTAATGTGTTATTAGTTTTAGTTTTGCATGTAAATGCTCGGTTAGAATTTCTATTACTATGCATTTTTATTTTTACACTGTTGCTTGTTCCTCTGTGTTCCTTCCCTGTCCTAAACTCCTTGAGCCAAATAACCTTACTTAAACCTATCCTTGACTAACCTACTCATACACCTCCCCAACACATCTGTGCCCCTCCAGTTAAGATGTAACCCATTATGGCAGAACAGGTCCCATCTGTTCCAAAAGGAGTCCCAATGCCCCATAAACCTATACCATTCTACCCCAGACCAAGATTTCAGTCATGTATTAAGCCATCTACTTTCCTTATTTTACCTGGACTGGTGCATGACACAGGCAGCGCTTCGGAGAAGACTACCTTGTCAGTTCTACTAATCTCCCTGGCACCTAACTCTTTAAATTTGGATCAAGAACTGACAGACTACCCTTTTGTCATTTGTTCCAACATGGACAGTAACAACTGGATCCACCCCCGCTAAGGCCATGAGCCTATGGACCCTTCCAGGGAGTTCTTCCACCTGTGCACCCAGAAAACAACACACCATGCAAGAGTCACCATCTCTGGAGCAAACCTGCACTCCAGTCACCAACTATCGCTACCTCTCTCTTTCTGGGAAATGGTTCTGAGGTGGCCCGTTGGTGCTTCTCATGCCTGCCTGCCACCTCATAATCTTCAAAGATACCATCCAGCTCTGCAAGGATCTGATAATGGTTTGACATTTCCAATTCTGGGGTTGACAGTGTGCACCCTTTACCTTGTGCTTTGTGACACACCTATCTCTACTTGTCTGGTCTGTTGTCTTCTCCTGTATCACCTTAGGGGTGCACACTCTCTCTCTAAAGGACAGGCCTGCCAATTCTCTACTAAAACACAGGCCAGCCAACTCCTCCAGTTTAGCAAGTCTAAGATTGAGGTGCTGGATCAACTGACATCTTCTGCAGATGTAGCCGTCATCGAAGACTGGCTCCTCTAAAAAGTCCAACAACCAACTGGACTTGCATTGCACTGGCCTTATTATTAAAATTTGATTTAGGATTACTGAAACTGCCTTAATTTTTTTTTTTATTAAAATTAAATTATTTAGCTTATATTACAAAACTAAAAAAGAAGCCAAAGAAATCAGTTTAAAGAACTGCTATAGTAATTTTACACCTTCTGGCCCCTTAAGCTTCTGTGATCTTCTCCCCTTTGACTATATGCTATGTGTTCTTCTATTAGGTTAAACTTACTTTTCTCTGTCTGTTCTCCTAACTCTGCGCTCCTCCTATTCTTTACTTAAAAGCTTTCCACTCGCGACGTTTGTATCCTTTCTTATTAACTCTATTAGGGCAGATGTCGACAGGAGGGGTTGAAGGCGCATGTCGACAAAAGTCAACATCCATGGCGATGAAACTCACTGTTAGGTCACAGGCATTCCCTCTCTGCTTGGAGGAATGTTAAGACTCATTGACTCGCCATGTAATCCTTGCATGTGCGCAAATTACGAAATATAAACAAATGTAAACAAAGGCAAGATGGCATCAACATCTCACAAGGGAGTGAAGAGAGTGCAGAAAAGAAAATACTCAGCAAACAATGTTTTGCGCATTATCGATGAGTCAGACTCTGAGAGAGTGAGAAACTGGCATCAGCTGATCGGACACCAGCCGATGCCGCCCCAGCTGATCGACTGCCAGCTGAGCACATTCGCGCAGCTGATGCACCTACGGCAAGGTTCGTGTGGGAGGAATACCCAGACATTGATTCGTGGGAGCCAAACTGGCTACCGGACGTCACAAGACAGCATGGCTTGCTGTTGGACTCAACAGATTACCAGCTACTGGACTACTTCAGGCTGCTCTTTCCTGAGGCTGCCTTTCAGCTAATGTCAGATGAGGCAAACAGGTAGGCAGAGCAATTTTTTGAATTGCGGGCTGCGCTTGCACCGCATTCTCGCTTTTCAAAGTGGAAACCCACAACAAAAGACAAGATGAAGGGCTTTGTGGCATTACAAATGGAGATGGGACTAGACTGGTGATATAACTTCAGGGAGCATTGGTCCAAACGTGCTTTGTCTCCTGTTGGCTTTGGACAGGTTATGCAGCGTGATGATAGGTATGTGCTGCTGCAAACTTTTATTCACTTCTGTGATAACCAGAAGCAAATCCCAAAGGGTGATCCAGACTATAACCCCATGAATAAAGTTCAGCCCCTGGTTGAGATTGTGGAACCAACATATAAACAATTTTATCAGCCTGGCCATAATTTGTCTGTGGATGAATCTATGATAAAATGCAAAGGACGCCTTTTTTTTCCGCCAGTATATGCCAGACAAGCCCATAAAGTATGGCATAAAGGATTTTGTACTGGCAGAAGCAAACACAGGTTTCTGCCTGAAAGTAATTACATATACAGGAAAGTATTTCTTTCAAAGAGAGAACTGTCCCTTGACAAGTCAGGTTGTGCTGGAGCTGCTTCAGGGCTATGAACATTTGGGTCATGTTCTGGGCATGTATAAAAATTGTCCATGTACACAATTGTTCATTGAGCTACAGAGCCGGGGAATTGGAGCTTGTGGCGCAGTGAGGGTGAACAGGAGACACAGGCCTTCACAGTTGAAGCCAGACAGGCTGAAGATAGAAAGAGGTGACAATCCGGTTTTCATGCAGGCGGAAAACTTGATGGCAGTGGCATTGCACGATGTCAAACGGGTGACTTGTTTCTCTACAGTACACACTAACAATATATGTGAGAAAATATAAACCTGACTGTGTTGTGTGCAGCAGCAGACAATTCAAAAGGAGGCACCAATGCAACACATATTGTAAGCAGTGCAATGTGGCAATGCATGCAATTGGCTGCTTTGAGCAAGATCAGACTTTGCAGGACATTGCTGTGTAACATGTATGTGAAATCATATAGTATGCAGGCTCATACAACATGCAAGACAGTAACATTTATCAAAAATAAATATTTTTTGTTGATTTCATATGTTAAACCATTGCTTTGTGTTCTTTTTTAGAAAACGTTAGTTTTTGGAATAATATTCAGCCCTGGGAGAAAACAAAAAAAAAAAAAAAAGCTCTAAAAGAGTTAATGAACCCTTATGCTGTCACCCTCCTAACTGCTCTACTCTCTTGACCGTTAAAAACTGTTCAATCTAGACTCACTTACTGAATATCTGCTGCTAGTTCATTTCTTACTATCTTGTCTGCTCCTAAAGCCACTTGAGCCTGATCGATGCCTTAACGCTCACAGCCTGCCTAAGTTCTGCTAAGCCTTTTCTTTACCACTTTGAAGTCAGCCACTGCTTTTTCTCCCCCCAATTAGGAAACATTGTTTCTGTTACTTACAACAATGACAGTCATTTACTTACAGAGATGCCGCCGTCAGCTAGGGCTGCTTACTGTACTGCCTCGACATCACTAGTCACAATACAAACTTTTCCAAACCATCCCCCAAACACTCAGCTGCTTTTACTCTTGTGCGGAGGAAAAAAAAATTAAAAATTCCCACACAGCTCCTTAGCGGCAACCAAAAAACAATGTTTTTAGGAGCAAAATGTATTTTGTAAACAGATTTAATAAAAAACATTTGTTCCCTTTTACATTTTAAAGTTCTTAGTTCTGTTGACCATGAACTTCACTTCTGCAGAAGTAAACTGCTGATTGACCAGAGTTGAGCTCCTCCGACATCCCTCATTGCACTGATGTTACAGAGACAGGAACTAACAGTGTTCAAAAGTAAATGTACTGTACAGCAGAGATAGCCAGCCAGATAGACTGGACTGGACTGGACTGGACTGACTTACTTACTTTATTAATCCCAAGGGGAAATTCACTAATTGAAACTTCTGTGGCAACTTAGTGGAAATCAAGTACAATTATCCCTTATGAACCCAATATAAACTGTTCAAGAAAACATCAGATCTGGGTGTAGACAGTGGCCACTCCACTATGACCCCCAAATCCTTCTCAAGAGGTGTACTTTTAAGTTTCACACCTCCCATTGTGTATTCAAACCTAACATATGGGAACTTTGTACTTACGTCGAGTTCGACCATCCTTTGATCATTCAATGACATTAAAGGACAGCACATGCCATTGAACCCAGTCCCTTGCTAGGCTTGTGAGATATGCTAGTCATGTCTTGTTATAGTTCTTTCTGCTCAAGCCAAATGGAACTATAATAAACATTTTGCCTGATTTTTGAAGTGTCCACTTCATTGTTAGGCAAACTCCCTGTCTTGGTCTTTTCTATCCAACTTCAGGTTCCAAGAAGAAACAGGAATTCTAGATGGTTCCACTCTCAACACATGCCCCACATATTTCCAACGTCTTCAAAACTTATCATAAACTTCAGCTTTGTTTATGGCAGATTTTAATTTGAAATATGGCTATATGTGGTAAGTGCTTTTATAACTGAAGCCAGGAAGCACTTCTTTATGCAAAGAGTTGTGGGAATCTAGAACAAACTACCAAGGCATGGAGTTGAAGCAGAAACCTTGACAACCTCTAAGAAGAATCTGGAGGAGATATTGGGACAGCTTAACTACTAGCTAAACAAACAAGCTTGATGGACTGAATGGTTCCTTCTCATGTGTTAAATTTCTTACAGTATGTTCTCATATCTACTTCCCACATGTAATACTTTACATTTACTTAATCACATTCATCTGCCCTAAACCTGTATGCCACCAAGTCCGTCTTTAAAAATTCATCTGATTCTACAGCATCTGCCCTTCCACCTCACTTGGTATAAACTGAAAACTTATCCAGTTTATGGATTATGGTCTTGTCCAGATTGTTTATGTATTGTGAGCAGGGGGGCTGAATGCACCCCTAGAAGACACGGATGCTCCTCAAAAAACCCCTCTTAAGAATGCTGATAGACTACCTTCACATTGCTCCTTTACTTGCGGCTGCTCCGTCGCGTGATATGCTTCTCGCACTGCGCTACGCATACTTAAAAGCCTGAACACCACCTGTCCTTTTTAGCCGATTACTTTGTTTCTCTCTCCTTCCCCAGACATCCTCTGCTCCTGTTGGGGGTCCCGCTCCCATTGTGCTCTCCTATGATGTTTGTCTATTCTTTTAATTGAGAACTAACTGCATACTGAGCTTGTTTTACTTCTGAAAGAGACATGTTTGTTTGAAGTGTTTGAATAAAGTTCCCATCTCTACAATCTCCTGTGTTTCTGTGCAATTCTGTGACCCAAACGTGGCAGTGTATTAAAAAGAGCAGAGGCGCCAGCACTGACCCTTGAGGGACACCACTTTTAACATCTCCAAATTCTGAAAACATTCCTCTCACCGTAACCCTTTACTCCTTGTGTTTGAGTCAATCTTGTACTCCCCTACAGACCGTGCCCTGAATTCCCACTTCTTTTAGTTTGATCACTAAGCTCTCATGTAGGACCTTATTTATCTCGATTTTCAGAAGGCATTTGATAATATCAAATACTTTTGTTGCTTTGTCATAAATTCTAGCATATTAGTGAAACAAGACGACAACCCCCTCACCCCCCAAACTAAACCCATGTTACCTGTTCAGTTACACTCCTTTACTTGCCATTCGTGCTCCTCAGTCTTCTCCTAAAATATTTCCTTCCATTAATTTATATGTGATGCACATTAAGCTCACTGGCCTGGAGTTAAGTGGCTCCATCCAGTCACACTTTTTATACCAGAGGATGAGTTTATTCGAAGATTATTTTCTAGCCTCAAGTCTTTAGAAATTTCCCCACTGTGCTGAAAGTTTCGAAAACTGTGGAGAAAGGGTTTATACCTCTACTCACTAACCTTAAGCACTCAAGGATAAATGGTACCTGGTCCTGATGATTTGCTTGATTTCAGCCTATTTAATCCAAGCCACACTTCTCCCTCTAGAATTTCAAAGTCACTAAAAAACCCCAAATGGCCATATCACATTAGACAACATTTACAGTGGTTTTCAGTCATAGCATTTATTTATTAAATCTTTTCATGTCAGAGGCTGTTGGTGGCACTCCCATTAAGACCAGTCATGTAATATGACATGCTAGCAAATCACTCCAACTAGTCCATGGCTCGTACCAACAATTATTAAACAGGTTTGATTATATCTTTAGTCATATAGACGTCTTCTGCATGCGTGAAAGCTGATAAGCAACAAGTGCTCATCTGGAAGTACAATTCACATTGCTGAAAGTAGGTGTCAATCCTCCTTTCAGAAGATGTCAGCACTACTCTCATTAATGCAAGCCACTGTCTCATGACAAGGTCATGTTAAAATTGCAAGTGTTGTATCCAAGTTTTCTGCAGAAGGGAAGCTTGTCTGTCTGAAGTCTTGTGTTTTATACACCATGACAGAATGAAAAAAGAAAGAGGACGGATTACGGCTAAACTCGCAGTATCCATTAACCTTACATAAAGTACATGCTCCATCAGGCAGCACCTTATTAGCAGTCAGGTAATTTGACTTGACCAGTGATTTTAACTTCTGTTATTTGACATGGTCTGCCAACAAGACCTGCAACTGCAATCAGCAGCTCTGACATACCCCATGACTAGAAGTTGCGTATTGCATATTTAATTGCCCCTGTTACTTTTGGGAGGTTGTCAGTTTTTTCACACATTCAAAGAGTTTGCTGTTTCACTGTTTGTATATTCCAGCTCACCTTTACTGTTCCTAATACTCTCCTTAACTCTGCTTTTACTGCTAAAACATTGGAAGAATCTCTTTGGGTCATCTTTCACCTTTTCTGCAGTGGTTCTCTCCAACTATCTTTTAGTCTTCGCAATATCATGCTTATGCCTTACTCATCTTTTTTTTCTCCTTTGTAACTTCCTTTTTAGCTCTTTTGTATCCATCTCCACGTTTTCTTGAATGCCTTACTGCATCTAAATTTTGGGACAGACTTGTCCTGCATCATATGCAAACAACTTGCTCACATCTTCTCAAAATTTAAAAGCATATCCTGGTTTATCCTACTTTGGATTTGTCTCCTCCACTCAAAGTTTGCCCTACTAAAATTGAACTGTTTCAGTTTTCAATATGCACTCTTTCAAAATACATAGAAATCTACTATATGATGGTCAATTAATCTTAATAGTTCAATCACCTTCTGTAATAATCAGGATAGAACAGAATACTAGATAGGCCTCCCCCTAGTTGCTCCTTTAACATTCTACATTAAAATGTAGTCTCTGATTACGTCTAATAACTCTTGGGGGGTATTCCATAAAGCACGTTTGTCCAGAAATCCCACTTAAACTGAGACACCAGGCTCACCTGAGCCAGTCAGGGTTCCACCAAAGAGGATTACAGTAAGTCACGCTCGGTAGCAAAGACAATAAAACATCACCTCTTAGGCTGCTCCATGCCAGCGTGAAGGCGAAGCTTAGCAGACTGTTGTGGATTGAGAGGTCATTACCTTCCTGTTATAGGAGAACAAAAAAATATATCAAAGAAAGGATCTTGTTTTATAATTATTTAACAAATCTAATGTTGCTAATTTAAATTATTCTTACATGTTCATTACAAAATGATAAAACATCATAACCTAAACTGTTGAAAATATTAAGAATATCACATTTATAATTATGCCATTTGTCTCTGTTGCTCTTTTCTGTCAGCGAGAGACAAAAGTAAAAGATAGTTACAAAAAAACTAGACAATAAGCCCGTTACAATAACGGGCGCTAGAACAGTAGTCCATAAACATTAGTAGGAACAGTTTATATTAAATGGCAAGGGACCTTTTACCTCATAAAATTTTTTCCGTATAATGCCTGTAATTTTCTCTGACAGTAATACTGGCTTTGCTGTCCGTAATATGCGTTTAATTTTCTGTCACAATAGTGGGCAATCAGCAGATTCTCCCCAGCAACTGATGTAATGTGCGCGAAAATAAATCTACTTTTACTTTACACTTTACCGGGCCAAGCTTTCTTAATCGCAAATCTGACATCCTCAGAGTGAACACTTGCACAACAACGGGGAAGCTGGTCTCCGCGTCTCAGTACCCGATTGGATTTTTCGTGTTTTCTGTTTCAGGTCTTACCTCATTTACCGAAATCCGATTGGATCTGCCGTGTGATATTTTATAGGTCCCGCCCTCTCTGTCTTGTGTGACGCGTCAGGTGGCCTTTGAAGCATCTGCTTTAAAGCATCGCTCCGTGCCCCGCGCATGTGCACTTCACCAGAAGACACACACACACGGACACTGGATGCACACAGGGGTTTTATTAAAGAGGATAAGTTGAAAAAGGCTTGTTCCATAATGTCAAAATCATCAGTTATAAAAAATGTTAATTGTACATCAGTAAACCTCTAACACTTGTGGCGGACAGCCGGGATGCCCCTTCAATATATGTTCAGTGGGAGCAGACATGGACTATTTAATAAATTTACATTTACATCATTTAGCAGACGCTCTTATCCAGAGCGACTTACAACAGTGTTTGTTAGTTTTTTCGCATACCCCTTGGGGTCAGAGCGCAGGGTCAGCCATTGTACAGCGCCCCCTGGAGCAATTACAGGTTAAGGGTCTTGCTCAAGGGCCCAGCAGAGTAGGATCTCTTTTGGCAGTGACGGGGATTCGAACCGGCAACCTTCGGGATACCAGCGCAGATCCTTAGCCTCAGAGCCACCACTCCGCCCACTCCCCCTGGATGCGAGATGGCAGCGCCCCTGGGTTGGAGCGGTGCCTCTGTCTCCTGCAGGGCTCCATGGGAATTGGAGTTGGGTGCAGCAGGCGATGCCAGGGGCTGCTGCAGCTGGGACTCCTGAGCCCTTATGGGAAGTGTCACCACACCTGGAAGTGCAGCTGGAACTCAGAAATCAAGAACCTGGGGCACTGCTGGGTGAACTATAAAAGGGGCCAGCAGCCACCACTCCTCGGAGTCGGAGGTGGAGGACAACGCTTGCCGGGAGGAATGGTGGTGGTGGTGGTGGAGGAGGAGGAGGCCAGTGTGTTTTGTGTAGTGCTCGTGGTGTTTTTGGGACTGTGTACTGCCCCACAGGTGAAAAAAAATAAAAGTGTATTGGCTTTTATACGTGCCTCCGATGTCAGTCTGTGTCAGGTCAGCGCCTATATGGCACCTTTGTTACACATTAAAATAGCACAAAGATGTTCAAAAAAATGTAAAGCACAAGATAAAACATCACACTTCAAGACCTTCTAGGTTTATCCCGTTGTGCTCCTGTCCTTGTGTACGTCATTGAGCTTAAAACCGTCATCATAAATAAGGATCAGAAAGAAAGCCCACTGTCATTTTTGATAAAAGTCATCACAGTATTTGTATGTAGAGAGTAGCATATATTTATAGATTCAATTGTACACCTTAATAATTAAATGCAAGCTCTTTATTATTTTTACAATTGCCACCCTTTTTCCACTAGAAAGACATTAAAATACAAAATTTTTCAAAATTGTGGACATGCCAGTAAAACAGAAACACTCATTATACAAATTGTCAAGTCTGGTCTTGTACTCATGATGAACACTTTCATTCATGGTGCGTCAATTCCATGCACAATCTGATGCATGAGGGAGTTCCGATTACTTGAAAACAAAGAGCTAAAGGACTGCACAGACCCCTTGACATTTCCTGATGACCACTGAATTACAAGAAAAGAAAACTTACATGAAATTAGTTGAAGACAAACACTGCAAAGTCTACTTGACGAAGCCAATGTCTGAGAACTGTGCACACAGTTTACACCAGTCTGACATTTTTTTTTTTTTTTAATTTTGGTAAGTGAATCTTTTTAAAAGCATTTATCCAAAGCTGTGTCAGTCACAGCTAGAGCGTGTTATTTAAACATATGAAGTGTCACTGGCGTAAAAGACTGCACTCGTGTGCAAATAATGGCACCAGTAAGTTAATTAGAGGCTGACTATGTACAAATACACATAATGCATAGCATCAAAGAACAGGTCAACCCTTTAAAATGACCCTGACGTTTACTACTAGTCATATTGTGCAACCAGCCATTCTGATGTGGGCAAATTAAAAGGCAAGAGTGACATTTGGGCATTGTGCCACAGACAGACGCTGCAGTTTTGTTTTTTTTTTTGGATTTCAAAATGTAATTTATGTTTGCATATAAATGTCTATTTAGTATCAGTTGCTGACAAATGCATTTCATATTGCTACTAAATACTTAATTTTAAGTGTGTCAAGTATAACGTGCACAAACAAATATGCTTACGTTTTTAATGTACGTAATGCTATTAATTATGAGACGCACAAACTCGTCGCAATGTACTTAGGCATCTCTCTACTATCAATTGTCAAGCAGCCTCTTTCGCTTTCTTAATTGCTGACGCATTCCAGTTTATTACAAATTATTTCTTGACCAATCAGTGAAAAGACCGCCACCGTCTCCGATACATGTTTGTTTATTTTATGGATATTAAATAAAACTCTAAACTTCTCCAGTCTGCCCCATCAGTTTCACACTGAAAGTCACGGGTACTCAGGTAATCTGCGGATGTTGAGCACTCCCTCTGTGCTTTTTGAGGCCAGACAGATGTTATCACCGATCGGTCCTCAAAGGCTGCCTACACCATAATCGTGAACTGCCCGAGTCTGTCTACAGGTTCGTGGAGCCGACTGAGCTTCGAGGAGATTTACTCAAGAGAGACATACTGAGTCGGATCTCGATTTCATGGAATAGCTTCCCAACTCTCTTATTCCGTTGTTTGTAAGGCTAGCCCACTTATTATTTTAGTAAGTAATGTACCATCTGACTATAATATATTCATCTAAACTTGATAAGATACTTGCCTAACTTTGGGAAGTTAAATGCGAAGACAACATCGTCGACTTTCCTTTCATGGAGCTGCACGTGCGCGTGCGCGTTACAGCCGGACAGGCACACACCGACTCTGGCACACAACATAAGCAGAGGTGAGCGAACACCGAGATATCAGAAACAATCATAATATAACTTTCTGCGTTTTGCTGTGATTAAGAGACATAAAAATGAACGGCGAGTCGTCAGTGCACACGGAAACTCCATTGATAGAATCGAGCTGTTAAACCCCAAAAACACACCAGAAACCAGGGACTATGATCAGAAGGTCTGACAATGGTGAGCCCCCAGTACACTCTCTCTTTCATATTTAGATTTAAGTTCGTACCTTTCTTCTTGTGGGGATTTGTTTCTCCGGCAACTGCACTCGAAGTACCTAGTGTGAGCGAACCCATCAACCGTTCGATGAGCCAGAGTTCAATGTTTATAGTTGGAGTTCGCTTCTTGTGCAGCGTGGCTTCAGTTTCTGTCGCCGAAGATGACGTCACTATGCGCGCTGCACAATAGGCAGACGGTTTACTTAAAATATGAATGCAGGATTACGAACGAGGTTAAAGTTGGCTACTTATTCGCAACTCCTAGTTCGGCTGGATACGTATTCGCTGTAAATGTTTTTAACTAGTGGTGGGCGGAGTGAAGCTTCACAAAGGATCGAAACATTTGAATCATTTGTGTCGAAAATCGTGTTGAAGCTTCGAAGCATTTGACACTCACCCCTCTAGTGACACCTCCTGGTCATTTTCATTAACGTTACACAAACTCATGATCCACTTCAATGACGTCTGTTACAACTCATTGCTTTTACTTTGTCGCTGCTACAGACTGACAACGAAGAGATGAGTTCGTCATCGGCTTCTAGTGTCTGATGTCTAATATATATATAATGTATATATGTAACTAACGCCGACAGGCAGAATGCACTATACGTTAACAAGAGTTAAACGAAATAAGACGCCTCACTCTTGGATTCCCGGCTCTTTCAATGAATATTCACTTTTGCACTGTATCATTATAATCCCTCCTCTTATTAATATTATAATTAACCCTCATCTTTTCTTGAGATCACATTTAATAGCCTTAAATATTTTCTTTGCTCTGACTTAATTAAAACGGAGTAGACGGAAAATAAAGGTTTATCCCTGTACTTTGCCATGATATAGGTAAGCACATTTGAGAAAGAAAAGGGTGAAATCCTTAAATCACAGATGTTATTATTCGATCAAGTATTAAGATATTTCATTTATTAATACTTTACAATATTTTGTGGAGCACAAAATTAACGAGTTCGCTACGCAGAAAAGATTCATCAAAATTAATAACAATAAAAAAACGATCAGGAGTGAAATCTTTATAACCAATTTGAACTAAATAATTTTGAGAGATACTGTGGAAGGATCGCATAAGAGATCTGTTCAGAAATGATCTCCACTTAGAATCGCCATCAAAATGCGATGACTAATTGCGTAAGGCAGCTCACGTATTTACATTAATCCATCTTCTATTCATTGCCATTTGACGTCCATGAACCCCTCCATTGAATAAGGTGATAACAAACCCACTGTGGTAGATCAGGTTGAATTTGCTCTGCTGCACCAAACATTCAAAGGTGTCAATCCGGAGCACATCAGAGAGGCTGAGAGACACGGCGCAGATCAGTCACCGGCACACCGACACACACGGGACACTCCGAGGTGAGCAGTGCACGTATCAAGGTCGACATTAAAGATCCTCTTGAGTGCTGAGGCAACAAAAAGCAGCGGGATAAACACATCTGGACCTACTGCCGAAAAAGCATTTGCTTTTAACAGCAGCATTCCTCCCTCGTGAACACATCTTCAAGGTCCGGACAGGCGATCAGTAAAAAGTTGTCTTAGTCACAGCACAGCGCAATAATAAAACATTTCCTAAAATATATAGTTGTCCAGTCTGTATCATTCCTAAGTAATCTTCCAGTTACAGAGGCGCAATCCCAGTTACTAACACATTTACCGTGTAGCCCTCCCCCTCCCCAACACTCAAAGTAAGAACATATTCCACCTTATTAATTTAATATTTAAAAATTTAAACCGCTAAATCCGCCATCAACAACTACAATAACAGTTGAAATCGTCACTCAAATAATTTGCTTTGTTATAAACATAAAAGAAGATGCCCATTGATATATTATATATACATACACGTTTGATATATAGAGGTGTGTGCAACTTGGCCGCCTATGGCAATCCAACCCACTTCGGTAAGTCGCCTTGCTCGCTCTCGGTCCACGGTGGAATTTGCTGTTAAATGAAAAAAAAAAGAAAAACAGACTCTTTTGGGTAACAATTCACACTCGATGGACTTAAGACCCGAACCCACGCAAGCCTTATTATGGGACAGCAATGCTACCGCTGCACCACTACTGTTTTCAGCAGAGTGTATGTATGTATGTATGTATGTATGTATGTATGTATGTATGTATGTATGTAATGAAGACGAAAACAATTATATTTAGATGTATACTATATGACATTCATTCAGTGTTGCATGAAAACGTTGCACGAGGCGACGAATGGATATTTATGAAAGTATTATAATGAGAGAGGTATCGTCACCCGTATTACTAAAGCTCTTCTTTGCAGCATTAGCAAGTCGGCTTTTGTATGATGTATAATTTATAGTTTTATTTTTTGCCACTAAGTATAATCGGGCAAAATCATTTAAAATGTATTGATCATCCACAAACATTAATTTTTCCGCGCAGTTCCGTCGAGTTTTTGAACTCTGCAGATGCCGGGAGCTCGATGAATAATGATTTGATTTCTCCGCGCAGTTCCTTCGGGTTTTTGAACTCTGCAGATGCCGGGAGCTCGATGAATAATGATTTGAAGCGTATCCGTCAATAAGGGCGCACACATAAAGGCGATCTTCAAAAGGGCGACCTCAATTGAGCGCCGAATAAAGGCGCGCGCAAATAAAGGAGCGCTTCAAAAGGATGACCTTCGGAGCGAATTAAATTAATTGTCCTTGTGTGGTAATGTGCCTTACTGGCATTACCTATAAGTAATTAAAATTTGTCAAGTGTCCTCTGCAGTGTTGAGGGGCATTTGTTTGGGGAAAAAATCAAAGTATAAAGAAAGGAAACTTGCCTTTTCCTTTTGTATAGAATGCAGATGGACATCTTCACTGACCTTATTAGCGCCTTTTAGAGAGTGTCGCGGCAGGTCTCGTGCAGTATGGAGAGACAGCCTTGCCATTAACCGGCCGGGATGGCATTAACGGTTTTCCACTCTTGCGGGTGCTTCCTGCGACCCCATAACTCTAAAAGTGTAAAAGAAAGGATGAAGCGTCATAATATTAGTTTACCGCGGTTTAGTAAAGGGATCCCATGTGTGAAGTTGTCTGGGCAGTAGCTCAGGGGAAGGACGTAAAAAGTTAAAAGTGCTTACTGTAACTTAAGGCAGAAGCGCAGTTGCGTCTCAAAAGCCGGCACAGCTATGCGCGCGCGCGCCGGCTGCTCGATTTAATATAGCATTTTTGCAGGGCAAGAGACGCCACTTCTCGCCGATGAGTTCTCGTCATCGCACGGTTGTAGAGGGATGACAATGGACAGTTTAATTGGTCGGTACAAGGGCACCGATTATAAAAGGAACGCATTGCCCCAGAGCATGGAGCTTTTTTGATTAGACCCTAGAGAAAAGCCAAGCAAAATGACACCTTTTATTGGCTAACTAGAAAGATTACAATATGCAAGCTTTCGAGGCAACTCAGGCCCCTTCTTCAGGCAAGATGTAATCATTTGATCAATACCCTCTAAGAGAAAGGTACTCGGTAGGACAGGTCGGATTTACCAGACATGACGGCTTGTGCATTGTTTTTGTAAATATTTGTTTTTGTAAAAATATCTCTGGAATACTTTTTGGTGGAGGTATTTATTTGGGTTATGGGTTTTGGTGCACTGTTTATTTTTGTATATAGTCACTATTTTTGAACATAATTTATTTACTGTTTTTGTGTGTCTTTTGCGGTATTGAACTGTGTTTTAATATATAAATTCCGCAGGACATTATTTTTGTTAAGTGCACCTGTAAATAAAACTTCACTTTATTTTTAAAAACCCAACCCTTTTTGTGCCCGTGTCTCCCTGTCATCCATTATCATCCTGGTCACGCTCGGTCCCATTTACTAGACATCCAGAGTGTAGACTGGTGATTTGATTCCCACTACACGGGGTGTCACACCTTGATTATGCTAATAGACCGCATCTCGAATATCTACGTGGCATTGCACATAATCTACAGCTTCAAGTGTAACTTGCTTTCACCTTTTTATACATTCAGTCATTGCCTTTATGTAATAAATTATGTAATAAATTTTCTGTAATAATTTTGTTGCGTTTGCCTTTATTCGCTGCGCCCAATTGACGTCAAGGACGTCGTCCTTTTGAAGGTCGCCTTTATTTACGCGCGCCTTTATTCGGCGCTCAATTGAGGTCGCCCCTTTGAAGATCACTTTTATTTATGTGCGCTTTTATTCTCCGCGCCCAATTGAGGTCGCCCTTTTGAAGGTCGCCTTTTTGTGCGCGCCCTTATTGAATAGAATCGATTTGAAGCACTAAGCAGACATGCACTCTGGTTACTGAATCGTCAAGGCGATCACAGCACTGAGCAGACATGAGCAGTTAAAAGGAGGCTTTGTGAAGCCTCAACACACTCGAAGGCATTGACCTCTATATTTTTGAGAGTCTATCTGACACTTAACTCTCTAGTTAAAGTTTTATAATTCGTATTGACATTACACACTTCAGTTGATATAGTTAAGTGACGGCCTGAAACGACAATTCAGGTAGTTACTGAGAATTCATTATTGTTTCTGTTGTTGTTGTGGATTGCTGTGATTTCCTTTGTCTATATGATTAGGTAAATCGTGCAACCTTTTTATGCAACGCTTTATTTTCTTCAAAGTCATTCGTCATATAGTAGCCTATACATCTAAAAATATAATTTTTTCGTCTTCATTAGGAGAATACAATACGGAAACGTTCCGTAATACGAACATGATACTGTCGTGTCAATTAAACCAATTTAACGTGTATATGTCAAACAACATATTTTTACATCCGCCGCAGTAAGAACAGTAGTAGTAGTTCAGTTGTGCGGAGCTCGTTAATTATCCCGATTAGGTGGCTCAATGGTATTGCAACTGTCTCTCAGTAACAACACCAGGGGTTCGCGTCGTGGATCCTCTTCTTGGGAAAAGTTTTCTTTTTCAATTCCTCCATTTAACAAAAAATTCTAACTTGGACGGATAGCGAGCGAATCGAGCTATCGAGGGAAGGTTGGGCTGCCGTAGTCGCACGTCCCTAATTATATTGTGTATGTAAAGAGTTTCACTGTAAAACGTAATAAGCTTCATATTTGTGGGTTTGGAGACCCTGTTGTCATACTGAAATTTATTGTAGATAAACAAACTACTGTCCAGCATGCCTAAATGTGTCTTTTCGTTTCTGATCGCTATACGGCACTACCAATTTGAGACAATTCGCTATAAACAGTTTCAGCCAATCAGCGCCTTCTAAACATGCAGAATGACAGTGTGAACCTTTATTGTAGCGGCTCAGCATCTTCGTACAGTCAGTCATTGTCCTGTTAGACTATTTACTGTTAAGTGCTACTTGAGGTAGCGTTTATAGTACAACAGGAAGCCTACGTAGTTCTTAAATCGATATTGAAATGCACACACAAGTCTCCTAAATTATTTATTGAAATGCCTATACATTTACAGTGTCCGTTTTAGGAAATCGTAGTTTTTACTTGTTCCCGTTATTAGGAATTATAATTTCTCAGTGTCACATATTATTCGTTACTACTCGCGAGTCCCGCATAATTGAGATTCTGTTTTAAATTCTGTATAAGCAACCTTTTTAAAAGGAGCGTTAATTGAACTGACTATAGCAGACTTGTCATCTTCTTAAAATGACTTTATTGATTTGATATTGACAATTAATCATAAGGTCAAAAACCAAGGAGGATATGAGTTTGCACGGACTGTGCTGTTTCTTTTTTTTCGTGACATCGCGTCAATGAAGAGTGCGTGACGTTAACAATGCAGTCTGTCCTAAATGACAGCGCACACGCTGTTTGATATTTCCTAAAGGCCAATGTGTCTCAGTTTGCTCATTAATATATTTTGACAGTGTATTTTAATGAGAATGATTATAAACATACTTTTACCCGCGACTTCGTCCGCGCGGGACTCTGTTTTAATATACTTTTTTGCCCCACTGTATAAATATATGAAGTTATAGTTATTGCCCGTGACTTTGTTCGCGTGGAACTTCTGACGCCGTGGGAGTGTAAATATTTAATTGTTTTTTAGAGGATTTCTTTATAAACAATATTTTTTGTTTGTTTATTGGGCGGCACTAATATTACCAGGCTCGTGGACGAACTTACGCGTGAGCAAGCTATACGTAAAACTGACCGTGGGAGAAACAATCTTCCCTTAAATCTACGCCAGCGTATTTCAAAGTTTGACCCTAAGACTTATTTATCGTCATGGTGAAGCATACTTTGAGGGGAAATTGCAATCTCTTAAAGTCAAAGGGGAGGTCATTGGATATTAGAGGAATGCGTGGCACGAACACTTTTTCTCCTTGAGTACACCCGGACAAAATAATAGCTTCGATTACATTTTTAGGCAGGGCTTTGACTTGCAGTCTAGTGCCATTACATAGTTTCAGTGGTTTTAAATTCCGACGGAGCATTACGGGTGTGCTCTTCCGCACAGTAAGCCTATGATATGGAAGACTCGGTGGTTTAAGGGAATTTAAAAACTCTACCGGATAGTTAACGGCTTCATCTGCATTACAGATAGTGTCTATCGACTTGTAGACCATTTCTTCTCCGTCGAAGGACTTCAGCAACATGTCATTAATGAACGCAGCGGAGATGCAGGTCTTTTTTTAATCCTTGTGTTGTTATTTTTCTGGTAATAATAACCTTTGGCATATTTGAAGTAGAAACTTTCAGAAGAGGATATTTTTTTTGTGAAACATAAGCATGAAAATGACCACTCGAAAGATTTGCTGTGAACCTAAGTCGTTTTACAGGGTTATCATTTATAGACCGAACTGCATAACATCAGGTCGCTCGCGCAAATGATGCACGGCTGTCGCTCACTTTACAGTCAGGCAGAAACGGAACCATCCCCTTCCTCATTCCACGCATGCGCGCCGTGTCGTTCGCCCCTCTTCTCAGTGGCAAGAGAACGGATATAGTTGACGCCTCCAAATTCACCCCCTTAGGGATGGAATTTAAAAAAAACCCCTTTCTTAGCGCTTATCCATGTCATTATAGGAATGCACTGTCAACATTTCAGCCCTTTAGGTCCAGCGGTTTGGTCTGTGCGTTGTCTGTCAGTCAGTCATGGAACTGTTTTATACAGGTGCTGGTCATAAAATTAGAATATCATGACAAAGTTGATTTATTTCAGTAATTCCATTCAAAAAGTGAAACTTGTATATTAGATTCATTCATTACACACAGACTGATGTATTTCAAATGTTTATTTCTTTTAATGTTGATGATTATAACTGACAACTAACGAAAGTCCCAAATTCAGTATCTTGGAAAATTAGAATATTGTGAAAAGGTTCAATATTGAAGACACCTGGTGCCACACTCTAATCAGCTAATTAACTCAAAAGCCTTTAAATGGTCTCTCAGTCTAGTTCTGTAGGCTACACAATCATGGGGAAGACTGCTGACTTGACAGTTGTCCAAAAGACGACCATTGACACCTTGCACAAGGAGGGCAAGACACAAAAGGTCATTGCTAAAGAGGCTGGCTGTTCACAGAGCTCTGTGTCCAAGCACATTAATAGAGAGGCGAAGGGAAGGACAAGATGTGGTAGAAAAAAGTGGACAAGCAATAGGGATAACCGCACCCTGGAGAGGATTGTGAAACAAAACCCATTCAAAAATGTGGGGGAGATTCACAAAGAGTGGACTGCAGCTGGAGTCTGTGCTTCAAGAACCACCACGCACAGACGTATGCAAGACATGGGTTTCAGCTGTCGCATTCCTTGTGTCAAGCCACTCTTGAACAAGAGACAGCGTCAGAAGCGTCTCGCCTGGGCTAAAGACAAAAAGCACTGGACTGCCGCTGAGTGGTCCAAAGTTATGTTCTCTGATGAAAGTCAATTTTGCATTTCCTTTGGAAATCAAGGTCCCAGAGTCTGGAGGAAGAGAGGAGAGGCACAGAATCCACGTTGTGTGAGGTCCAGTGTAAAGTTTCCACAGTCAGTGATGGTTTGGGGTGCCATGTCATCTGCTGGTGTTGGTTCATTGTGTTTTCTGAGGTCCAAGGTCAACGCAACCGTCTACCAGGAAGCTTCATGCTTCCTGCTGCTGACGAAGTTTATGGAGATGCAGATTTCATTTTCCAACAGGACCTGGCACCTGCACACAGTGCCAAAGCTACCAGTACCTGGTTTAAGGACCATGGTATCCCTGTTCTTGATTGGCCAGCAAACTCGCCTGACCTTAACCCCATAGAAAATCTATGAGGTATTGTGAAGAGGAAGATGCAATACGCCAGACCCGACAATTCAGAAGAGCTGAAGGCCACTATCAGAGCAACATGGGCTCTCATAACACCTGAGCAGTGCCACAGACTGATCGACTCCATGCCACGCCGCATTGCTGCAGTAATCCAGGCCAAAGGAGCCCCAACTAAATATTGAGTGCTGTACATGCTCATACTTTTCATGTTCATACCTTTCAGTTGGCCAACATTTCTAAAAATCCTTTTTTTGCATTGGTCTTAATTGATATTCTAATTTTCCGAGATACTGAATTTGGGACTTTCATTAGTTGTCAGTTATAATCATCAACATTAAAAGAAATAAACATTTGAAATACATCAGTCTGTGTGTAATGAATGAATCTAATATACAAGTTTCACTTTTTGAATGGAATTACTGAAATGAGGTAAAAAAAAGCCTGTGGGCAGCGCTGCTGCCTCACAGTTAGGAGACCCGGGTTCGCTTCCCGGGTCCTCCATGCATGGAGTTTGCATGTTCTCCCCATGACTGGGTGGGTTTCCTAAAACAGTCCAAAGACATGCAGGCTAGGTGCATTGGCGATTCTAAATTGTCCCTAGTGTGTGTGTGTGTGTGTGTGTGCCCTGCCCGGGGTTTGTTTCCTGCTTTGCACCCTGTGTTGGTTATGATTGGCTCCAGCAGACTCCTGTGACCCTGTAGTTAGGATATAGCGTGTTGGATAATAGATGGATGGATAAAAAAGCCTTCAGATAACTAACAAGGGACTCTAAGGAGAGGACAAAGATGCAGTCCTTGTATCACTTGTTTAGATTGTTATAAGAAACCCTGTAGAATTATGTATTTGGTGGTGTTATTAAACTTTTTTATAGTAACAGTGATGGAAATTTTGGTAATTGAGGAAAAAGAAGACGTTAATAAAAATCATTCCTGAAGTGCAAATGCCACACAACCCTAAACCTTGGGCTGACAGGTTAGGAAGATGGATGGATGTAGAAATGGACAAAAAGCAGCACATAGCTGAAAATGCCAATAATCCTTTTGTGGTTCCACTGTCAGTAAATGAATCCACCTGTAAAGTGCATCATAAAGTTTTAGCGAGTCAGATTCAACTGAGCTTAAGCGTCAGGCGTAGATAGCAATGTGACTTTTAACACGTGATTGACTAAGCATTAGCTAGTGATGAGACATGCCAATGGAAATTAAATGAATGCTGTTCTCCAATCATCACAATGGTATTAGATGAATTCCTAGAAGTCAGATTATCCATCCATCCATCCATTGTCTCCCGCTTATCCGAGGTCGGGTCGCGGGGGCAGCAGCTTGAGCAGAGATGCCCAGACTTCCCTCTCCCCGGCCACTTCTTCTAGCTCTTCCGGGAGAATCCCAAGGCGTTCCCAGGCCAGTCGAGAGACATAGTCCCTCCAACGTGTCCTGGGTCTTCCCCGGGGCCTCCTCCCAGTTAGACGTGCCCGGAACACCTCACCAGGGAGGCGTCCAGGAGGCATCCTGATCAGATGCCCGAGCCACCTCATCTGACTCCTCTCGATGCGGAGGAGCAGCGGCTCTACTCTGAGCCCCTCCCGGATGACTGAGCTTCTCACCCTATCTTTAAGGGAAAGCCCAGACACCCTGCGGAGGAAACTCATTTCAGCCGCTTGTATGCAGATTAACTTTAATAAATTACTAAAATATATAAAAACATTACCCAAGACAAACCCAGCTGAGCGCTCTTCTCATTTTTCTGCAGGGATCGTGTGGCTGCTGTTGGACATTCAGCGCTACTGGAGCAATAGAGGGGCAAACCTTCAAGAAAACAGGCAAGCTGATACCACTGAGCAAGCAGAATCTGCTCGACTGTTCAGCATATCTGGGGAACCAGGGCTGCTCAGGCGGTAGGCCCTCTTTGGCTTTCCAGTACGTGATCGATAATGGCGGAATTCAGGCTGAAGCCACCTATCCCTACACAATGGCGGTAAGTACTGAAGCGGCAAGTCAGATGTCTTCTCACAGAAAACTGTAGTGACGTTCTACAATTACGTAGTGGCACGTGGGAAACAATTTAATCTGGAAATTCCAGATGTACAGAAAATGACAAAGATGAGTTGAAGGGTTCATTCTCATCAAACCTGATCTTACAGTATATATATTTTTTCAGACACAATTATATTCCAAACTGTGGTCTTTGTTATAAATAAAGGTCCCTCATTGGTTAGATTTGTGAGGGTATCTCCACATGCAGTGACGCTGCTGGCTTCAAGATCAAAAACTTGGCACAATCCACTTCTGTAAGCATAAATGATGTTTAGAAGGGCCGAGCCTGTGAAATTTCTGAGATGTGAGGACTTAAATAAAGCAGTGTGCAGATAGTTCCGGAACATGATGAAGGAAAAGATAATTGGGAAGCGAAATAAAACAGCAACATCAATTTTTGGATAATCATCACTAGTTGGATTCAATAGTATATATGCAGCTAAATTGGAAAGCTACCAATATTTGGGGTGTTTTGCACTCAATATTCTTTATTTTTATAGCAGCTGATGTTTGAGAATTGACAGGGCAAAAGAATTGTTCAGGGTCCCATAGTCAGTCAATGATGGAGAATAAAAGAGAAAAGTTGTGGTTTCAAGTCCAGTAGCTCACTGCTGGGCCATCTGTCTAGCATTTCTTGGAGAAATTGCCTCCTTCCACTCAGGTTACCTCCATCTTTCTCTCTTACATTTGTGTCGATGCCCCTCCCTCAAGACACTTCTGGGGGCAGGCAGAAAACATGTCACATTTATCGCCCCCTTCTAGCCACTCTGCTTCCACCCTTGCATCTAGTGGACATTTCTGGCGGTCAGTGTGGCTCTCTTTTTTTGCCTGGAGGTTTTCATTGTGACTTTAAACTCGCCCTGTGTCACCCAGTCATACTTTTGTTCACAGCTAGTCACACCTTTATACGAGATTGTTAATAAAGGTTCAGCTCTGTTTAAGAATTCGGTGAAGTAAGTTGCTAGACTACTTTGTGACTGGAAAATAAAGGTTTGTAGGCTATATTGTCATGGCCTTTTTCCTTTTTCCATTTGTAGACCCCTTTATTCCATAGATAATGACAGAATGCTCCAAATTCTTTACTCTTGCCACATTGTCAGTTCAATTATTACCGCAGTTCAGGGATTCTCTCTTTCTCTCTGTAGCACCAGGCATCTAAATCGAGTACCAGAGCAAGCAGGATATTTATGCATGCACTATAGATAACATGTCCATAAAAGCAGAGAACAGTGAATGTTGGTAAAATAACCCAACCTGCTATTAAGCTGTCAAGTGGCCCTCTATCTTCTGATGTTAATTGACTAGCTGGACAGTCAGTTTCAACTTCATCAATGCAAAGCCTTCAGTCCCTCAGCCCAGAACTCAACACAGATTTTTATGTGATCTGCTAGGGTCATAACAGTGACAGAGCAACACATGGCTAATCAGCTTCCCTGCATTTTAATACAAGATTTTGTTAGACTTCATTGCCAGGAT
The DNA here is from genome assembly GCF_900747795.2 of Erpetoichthys calabaricus. Classification (NCBI taxonomy): domain Eukaryota; kingdom Metazoa; phylum Chordata; class Cladistia; order Polypteriformes; family Polypteridae; genus Erpetoichthys; species Erpetoichthys calabaricus. The sequence goes on along the minus strand of NC_041394.2, from coordinate 348,101,608 downwards.
CATCTTCTTCTTCTTTTGGCTGCTCCCGTTAGGGGATGCCACAACGGATCATCTTCTTCCATATCTTCCTGTCCTTTACATCTTGCTCTATTACACCCATCACCTGCATGTCCTCTCTCACCACATTCATAAACCTTCTCTTAGGCCTTCTTCTTCTCCTCTTGCTTGACAGCTCTATCCTTAACATCCTTCTCCCAATATACTCAGCATCTCTCCTCTGTACATGTCCAAACCAACACAATCTTGCCTCTCTGACGTTGTCTCCCAATCTTCCAACTTGAGCTGACCCTCTAATGTCCTCATTTCTAATCCTGTCCATCCTTGTCACACTCAACGCAAATCTTACCATCTTTAACTCTGCCACCTCCAGTGCAACAACCTTCCACCTACTAGAAGATCCATAATTAATGGAGGAGGTTTACAACTTTAGAAGAAATCATTTGACATCGTCTTAGTCACAGTTACATCTATAAAATAAAAATAGGTGCTTGGAGAGATCAATCTTGGAGCGAGCTGAAATATATAAAGAGTCTTTAAAGAGATACCATATACAGGAAGTGTTATGGTGTCATGGAAAGCTTTACATGAAAAAGTGACGAGTCAAAACGTGACATGACTACAAGGATTTAAGTCTAAACTTGATTTTGTCTATTGTCATGGATTGCACTTTTAACTTTCAAGAATTTCAACCCATGGACATTATTGTCATGGAAGGAATTTTCTAGTACTATAATTTCAAATATTTGTGAAGTAAAAGTAACCTGAAACAGACAAACAAGATGCACCTTACTTTAAAATAAATGATCCTGAAGTAAAAAATATGGCTGATTTAGATAGATAGATAGATAGATAGATAGATAGATAGATAGATAGATAGATAGATAGATAGATAGATAGATAGATAGATAGATACTTTATTAATCCCAAGGGGAAATTCACATACTTCTGCAGCAGCATACTGATAAAAACATTACTAAAGAGTAATAACAATGCAGGTAAAAACAGACAATAACTTTATATAATGTTAACGTTTACCCCCCCCCCCCCCGTGTGGAATTGAAGAGTCGCATAGTTTGGGGGAGGAACAATCTCCTCATTCTGTCAGTGGAGCAGGACAGTGATAGCAGTCTGTCGCTAAAGCTGCTCCTCGGTCTGGAGATGATACTGTTTAGCCAACAATAGAGCCTGCCTTCCTCACCAGTTTGTTCAGGCGTGAGGCATCCTTCTTCTTTATGCTGCCTCCCCAGCACACCACCGCGTAGAAGAGGGCGCTCACCCCAACCATCTGATAGAACATCTGCAGCATCTTATTGCAGATGTTGAAGGACGCCAGCCTTCTAAAGAAGTATAGTCGGCTCTGTCCTTTGTTACACAGAGCATCAGTATTGGCAGTCCAGTCCAATTTATCAACCAGGTGCAATCCCAGGTATTTATAGGTCTGCACCCTCTGCACACAGTCACCTCTGATGATCACAGGGTCCATGAGGGGCCTGGGCCTCCTAAAATCCACCACCAGCTCCTTGGTTTTGCTGGTGTTCAGGTGTAGGTGGTTTGAGTCGCACCATTTAACAAAGTCCTTGATGAGGTTCCTATACTCCTCCTCCTGCCCACTCCTGATGCAGCCCACGATAGCAGTGTCATCAGCGAACTTTTGCAAGTGGCAGGACTCCGAGTTGTATTGTAAGTCCGATGTATACAGGCTGAACAGGACCGGAGAAAGTACAGTCCCCTGCGGTGCTCCTGTGCTGCTGACCACAATGTCAGACCTGCAGTTCCTGAGACGCACATACTGAGGTCTGTCTTTAAGATAGTCCACGATCCATGCCACCAGGTATGAATCTACTCCCATCTCTGTCAGCTTGTCCATAAGGAGCAGAGGCTGGTTATTGTTGAAGGTGCTAGAGAAGTCCAGAAACATAATTCTTATTCTAAAACATAATTCTTTCTCAGTCTAATGTGTTCTTCAGCCATAAAATATCACCTTGGATGAAAGCGGCTCTGTAGCATCCTTCTATTTTATTAAACACCCTGTCAGTGCCTAAGTAGGATCTTACTGAATGATGTTAAAATCCTAACTTTCTCTCTTCCTACCACTAACCTCAGCTCATTTTTATCCTCACAGGTGGGGTCCTGTCGTTTTAACAGCAGCAAGGTTGTCGCCACAGTGGCAGATTACAAGTACCTCCCAATTGGCAATGAGCAGGCTTTGGCAGATGCCCTGGCAACCATCGGGCCGATCTCAGTGGTTATAGATGCCAATCAGATCAGCTTTCAGTTCTGCCTATCTGGTGAGTTACTTTTTGTAAACTTTCAGCTGTCAGAAGGGAATAACTCGATGAAGCAACCGTGTCAGGACAGAGCTGAACACACTGCTTAATTGTCCAAGTTTCAAAGAAACAAAGTACAATGACTTCTTGCGGCCATATTGTGCTCATTGTGGTAACATGGCTTGGCCAGTCAGGGTTTGCATCTAGTCAAAAAAGGAATGTGAGAAAGAGAGCTGTATGAGTTGCCTTTGAGCTAGTGAAGTTAAGGGTCCAACAAGGGGTCAAAACTGAAAGTAAGTGTACCCTATGCCATTTCTGTAAACTTGGGGCTGAAGGAGCCCTTAAAGAAGAATAGGAGGCTTCACGTTTGGGGATGCCTAGGAGTGTACTTTGTTTACTTGTTGTTGTGTGATGCCTACAGTTTAAAATAAAACATGGGCTTTCCATATATCCTTACATTATTTGATCAAATGGGAACTAACTCCTTCCAGTTAGCAGAAGGGAAGACTTCAGTTTCTCCCAAGGAAGAATACAAATTAGGACAGTCTAATGTGATCAACAGGGGGTGCTACTGAGCCCCAAAACCCAAACGTGAATTTGCCCTAACCCAAGCATGAATGCACAGACAAGTCCCAGGTTCAAACAAAGGCTTTAGGTTTTAAAGAAATGTTTCTGTACTGCAATTATAAGCCCTCCTTGTTTTTTCTTCTCTTCTCTGCTACTCATCCCTGTCTTCAAGTCGCCAAGACAAGGCAGGGTGGTTCTTTTTATTGAGGCAAAGCCCTCACTCACTGACTGACTGACTGACTGACTCACTCATCACTAATTCTCCAACTTCCCGTGTAGGTAGAAGGCTGAAATTTGGCAGGCTCATTCCTTACAGCTTACTTACAAAAGTTAGGCAGGTTTCATTTCGAAATTCTACGCATAATGGTCATAACTGGAACCTGTTTTTTGTCCATATACTCTAATGGAGGAGGCGGAGTCACGTATTGCATCATCACGCCTCCTACATAATCACGTGAACTGAAAACAAGGAAGAGATTTACAGCATGAGTGAAACGTGGGAACGAAGGTAAATGACGTTAATTCTTGAGTGTCTTTTAATACTGTGTAAGCATACATATTAACACGTGCAATTAAACGTGTGCATTTACGGGGTGATTTCTCAGGCTTAAAAGCTCGCCTTTTATTAAAAAGGTAAATGCAAACTGTTTTCATTCTGAAGGACACAAACCACGTTGGATTTCAGCCGTTAAACACGCAAAAATGTCGGTACACCAGATAAATAAGCGCAACATATTATCAGTTGTATTGTATGCTTACAATACATATAGAAATGTATTAATTGTTAACTAATATTATGGGATGGTGTTTTTCGACTCGCGCCTTGATTTAAGCGATTGCATGTCTTGATGGGTTTGCATAGGTTATTGTCAATATCTTTACACCTCTTTTTAAGACTTAATTTAAAAAAGTTTTCTTTTCTTCTTAATTAAAATTTAAAAGCAATACTTCACCGCTGCGAAGCCCCTCTATCGCTGACGTCTGAGGTTGGATTACCGTAAGCGAGTGCAGTGAGTGTGTACGCCTGATGAGCCAAGAATAAGGGGGAAACATGTGTCGCGTGCTCTTTGCATTATTTGACAGTAAACTATTTTCAACCATTCTATGATCTGCTTCTCACAACTGAAGGCACCATGGCTGATGTTACCTCACTTGCTGGCCAACCATAAGCGTTACCTGGTAGGTAACCACCCACTCACTTCACTCCCTTACGGGAATGGAACCTCGGACATCAGCGCTAGAGGCAAAGCCCCTAAAATTGCGCCGCGGCGTTTGATTCGTTTATTTGACAGCATGTAGATCGGGGTAATTACATTCACGGCATTCGTAGTCTGATTCACAATCTGATTGTATGGGTGGTTACCTACCAGGTAACGCTTATGGTTAGCCAGCAAGTCAGCTCGAAGTGATCACTCGAGTGAAGGCAGCTTCACAAAAAAACAGATCCTTAACAAATTGTTATTGGTATATTTTCCCTCAATTTAAAAAAGGTTTTCTTTTCTTCTTAATAAAAATTTAAAAGCAGTACTTCGCCAGTGCGAAGCGCGGGGATTTGAGCGACTGACGCATACAGACATATTCATGAGTGCAGGTACTTCGGAAAGAATGCACCGTGTAAACCTAAAGTTTAAATTAAGTTCATAGACCTACAAAATGTTGCCATTGATTTCAGGCAAGATTGCTTTTCTCCTGTACAACTATACGTTGCATTCTCAAGAGTGTGCTTGCATGGCTTGGTCATATTACAACTGGAGTGCTGAACTGACAATGTGGTATACAAACAGAAGTATAACAATCGTAATAAACGAACAACAAAACAGCGGACAACTCGTGGATTAAATAAAAAGGCTGCTTCCGTTGGCGAAGCAATAAAAAAGGAAGACCTTATATGGCGTTCATTTATAAAACAGCGGAAAAGCTGTGTTAAGGCTGCTTCACAAAAAAACAGATCCTTAACAAATTGTTATTCGTATATTTTCCCTCAATTTAAAAAGGTTTTCTTCTTAATAAAAATTTAAAAGCAGTACTTCGCGGGGATTTAGATATATATATATATATATATATATATATATATATATATATATATATATATAGATAGATATAGATATAGATATAGATATGTATGTATGTATGTATGTATGTCTATATATATATATATATATATATGTAAGCTTATAAGTACTGCCTTACTTCTCTTTAAGAAAGGAAGATGTAATGATACTTGATTTAAACGATTCCATGTCTTGGTGGGTTTGCGTAGCTTATTGTCAATATCTTTACACCTGTTTTTAAGACTTATTGACTGAAACGGGCTTTCACGAAAAAAGTTAGGGCTTTGCTACAGGATACACCCTCCACAAGTTAAGGAAGTAAAAATAAAATATATATTTCTGTTTTATTTAAACCTTTTAAGTTCGTATGCATAGCCCCATTTGGCTGTTTTAGTTTTTTTTTTTCTTCAGTAATATTTAATCTCCTTAAAGAAAAACAACATATGCATTTTACTTTTTTTGTATCTCTTCAGTAATATTTTAGTGTAAAAGGATAACCAGTATTTAAACCTTTTATGTTACTTTAAAAATTTATTTTACACAATGTTGAAAAATTAATAAGAAAGCTACATATTTTGGCAGCTGCTGCTTTAATTTTCAATGAAATGAAAAAAGCTCTCCAAGAGAAAACCTCAATGAAGAAGAAACAGTTTGCACTATCTAAAAAGGAGAAACTCTCATTTATAAAGGTTTGCTGCAGATGACTTAACTGAAAATAAATGAATAGTTCCTATGTGTATAATACATATTTATCTATTTTACTTATGCCTTTATTCCAGCAACTTGCAACATCTGAGGTACAATTTGTTACATTACTTTTGTTTTTTGCAGCACAGGCAGGTGAAGTGACTTCCTCAGGGTCACACAGTGGTGTCAGTACCAGGATTTGAACTGACAAGCTCCGGGTTTGCTGATATATTACTGAAGAAAGAAAAAAAATGAAAACGGGCAAATGGGGCTATGCATACAAATGTCCATCCATCCATTATCCAACCCGCTATATCCTAAATACAGGAGCCAATCCCTGCCAACACAGGGCACAAGGCAGGAAACAAACCCCGGGCAAGGTGCCAGTCCACCGCAGGGCGCACACACCCACACACCAGGGACAATTTAGAATCGCCAATGCACTGGGTTGGAGCAAAAACCTGCAGCCACTGCGGCCCTTCAGGACCATGATTGAGGACCCCTGTCTTAAAGGACACCTGGCTAAGGTTTCACACTACAAAACCACAGAATGTTTTGTCAGTCTGTATCAGGCTTAAGAAATATCTCAACTGTTAAGCACTAAACAGAGCCAGAGTTGGAAGTAAACAGAATTCTTCTACTGGTGTGATATGTTGGACCAGTACAGGGGGGTGCATGTGTATTGTGCAGCAATCCGCAGTGCCAGCTCTCCGAGCTTTATAAAATAATAATAATAATAATAATAATAATAATAATAATAATAATAATAATAAGTAATTACATTTATATAGCGCTTTCTCACTACTCAAAGTGCTCTCCACACAGGGAGGACCTGGGAAGCAAACCCACAATCTCCCAAAATCTCTTTTCTGCAAAGCAGCAGCACTTTAGTAAGATTTTCTATGCTGAATGTTCGTTTTTACATAATCCGTTTTGAATAATTAGTAAATATCACATTTTCATAGTTAAATGATCCAGTACTTAACCCCTTACAAAACCGTGATTGAGGACCCCTGTTCTAAGTTAATGTGTTCAGGTGCCGTTACTTACAAGTATAAGTCTTGGTTCTTTCAAAATCAATAAACACAGCACAACAGCTAAAAAAAAAAAGTAATTTTTCAACATGGAACAACATCCCTGTTTTGTGATTTTTGGCATTGATGTACCTCAGTCTCTGTGTTTGTTAGGCTTTCCTGTCTAAAATTAAAAAGTCCATGTTACTTATTGGAGAGAGTGAGCAAACACAGAGGACAGCATTCAAGGCATCAAAATATTACAGATCAAGTAATAAATATGGGGAGTCTTTGCACAAATTGTGCACAAATTACTTCTAAAACTGAAAGCCTCAGTAGTCTTACCTGTAGAAATAACAAATCTAAGATGAACTGCACATCATCTCGAATTGGGAATCTTAAAAGCAGAAGAATCGGCATCTGTTCAGCCACTTGGAAGGCTGATTACCACCGAATATCCTGTAGGGTCAAGAAAAAATACAATCAAGGAGCTTTGTATTTTGTAACTGCAGCATCAAGAAGTAAGTCGCCCTTCTTCATTATATTTTAGTTAACTGTATGTGTGTGCACTCCTCCTAAACCAACAGCTTAAACGATAAGCTAATGACATGTGGCAACAGCCGGTGCCCAGCCTGTCATTGTGCCACCTCAGACGCACACCACACTTTACACCAGTGGAATGTCTGACGTACATCTGAGAGGAGGAGTTGGGTCGTCAGGAGGTCGGACGGAGATGCTGCCCTCCGCGGAGTGAAGTATTGTGGGTAGCAGGAAAGAAAAGGCGCAAGCGTGCTTGTCGTCAGTGTCAGTTCACAATATCAGTTTATAGTTCAAATGGTTAGAGAGTTCCTTAGGAATTGTGTGCGTCAAACGAAGCAACGTAAGTTATGTTCTTGTTAGCTTATATATGTTTACTTTAGATCCAGTAAGTAATCTCCTTGTTAAAGTTAAATAAGTAAAGAATGGGAAAGTTATATTTTTGAGAACTTTCATTGTCGCTACAGTTCTTATATGGCATTATCTAAGAATATTTAATTTATTAATGAAGTTTATATTTGTTACGCTTGTAATTTTATTAACATGTTTAACGCTTCTCAAGTGTTTTTAGTAACAATGGTGCCATCTTGTGACCAACTTCAGTATTTCAACTTGTTTAAAACTTCCTGCTTATCTCTTTTCTTTTGTAATTTGAGAATGAAGGATAGTTTTACTTTCAACTTTTTTTTTCGCAGACTACGCATCCATCTATATCTGCATATTAAAGTTTGGATCTGAAATCTTCTCTCCAATTATTTTTATTAATAGTCAGCTACGAATGCCAGTTATTCTTGCACAACCAGACGAAGTCCTTTAGTCTTTTACTCTCCTACACGTACACTCCTAAATATGGAGAAATAAGTGACCTTTACCTGCATACCACGGGATTATGAAGGGATTGCAACTGAAAACGAAACCCCGTATTGCCTTTTTATCGTAAAAAAAGCTGTATGTCACAAAGTAAAAAACAAAATAATAATTAATAGAAATGATAAACTTCACAGACGCTCGTCTCATTTCACAACACTCCCTCGACGTTCCACTGGAGTCACATTTTTCAAGTGAATAACATTTTTTCAAGACGTTATAAACTTCTAAGGTTCTCCTCTTTTTCCACTTGCAGACAGAAATAAACGGCAATAAAGGGCAATTCAGATCTGGCGAGTGACGCGTGTTGTAAAACATTACCCCATTGGGCGGTGATTTTTAGCTGGTGTAGGAATGCTGGGAAATGGGGCGGGGTCAGGTAGTGAGTCGAGTCCTGATTTTGAACCGGAAATGGAGAGTAGTGGAGAAACTAATCTGGTGAGAAAAGAATGGAGAGAGGCTGAATCTACGGTAGGAAAAGAATAATTCTTTGCATTTACATAGTGCTTTTCTCACTAGTCAAAGCGCTCAGCAATTGCAGGTTAAGGGCTTTGCTCAAGGGCCCAATAGAGCAGAGTCCCTATTGGCATTTACGGGATTTGAACCGGCAACCTTCCGATGGCCGGTGCAGATCCATAGCCTCAGAGCCACCACTCTGCCGTGAAAAGAATATAGAAAAATAATGCAAGTGCACTTTTAATTGATGGTGAAGAAGGGCAAGATTTATTTCAAAAAAGAAAGAAAAAGTTTAAGGTATTGTTTAAATTTGAATCTTCTCAATCTTCGATAAATTAAATTATTATTTTTTAACATTTTATTGAACGATAAATACAATTAAACTAACGAAAGAGAGTTAATAATAATAATAATAATTCATTACAGAGTTGGGTGATCGGGACAGTGCTCAGACATTGAGAGATGGAACTATATTGGTATTTTGTAAAAGTAGTAAACAATGTGAGAGAGCTTTAAAAATAATAATAATAATAATAATAAAAAAAGTTTAACTGGTAAAAGAATAGAAGGGATGTTGCCATATGAAAATAAAGGGAGTAATAAAAAGGGGTTTCCTTAGAGTTATCAAATGAACAGATTAAAAGCCATTTATTAGGATTTCATAATTTATTAAATATAATAAATTCAATTAATTATTAATTTACTATTTATTAGGTCAAAGAAGTAGAAAGGCCACCAATTTTCAGAAATGGGAACAATATGGATAGTTTATCGATACTACCTTATTTTGAAGAAGTAAAATTACCAGAAAGAATATGTTTTAGGGCGGCACGGTGGCGCAGTGGGTAGCGCTGCTGCCTCGCAGTTGGGAGATCTGGGTTCGATTCGCGGGTCCTCCCTGTGTGGAGTTTGCATGTTCTCCCCGTGTCTCTGTGGGTTTCCTCCGGGCGCTCCGGTTTCCTCCCACAGTCCAAAGCCATGCAGGTTAGGTGGATTGGCGATTCTAAATTGGCCCTAGTGTGTGCTTGGTGTGTGGGTGTGTTTGTGTGTGTGTCCTGCGGTGGGTTGGCACCCTGCCCAGGATTGTTTCCTGCCTTGTGCCCTGTGTTGGCTGGGATTGGCTCCAGCAGACCCCCGTGACCCTGTGTTCGGATTCAGCGGGTTGGACAATGGATGGATGGAATATGTTTTAGGATATGTAAGCTCTAATGTGCGAGGGTATATCCCCTGGCCAGGTCAGGTCAGGGAGCAGGCACTGGTACTGGTTCCGTCCGCTTAGATGCTACAAATGTCAGAAATGTGGGCACATTGCAGCAGTCTGTCGTACAAGACTGAGATGTAGTAGAAGAATGTCAAGAGATAGTAAACCAGAATGTTGTCATTGTGGGGGAGAACATAGCGCAGCATGTAGAGCAGGGGTGTCAAACTCCAGGCCTGGTGGGCCACAGTGGCTGCAGGTTTTCATTCTCACCACTTTTCCTAATCAGTGACCAGTTTTCACTGCTCATTAGCTTCTTTTCCCTTCATTTTAGTAGCCCCATTTTTTAAGGATTAAGGCCTCTGAATTGATACATTTCTTCATTAAATGAGAGCCAAACAGAAATGAGATGAGAAACGAGCCAACAGATGACCAGCTAAACTGGGGTTTCATTCCAACTAGTTTATTAATAAGAAGCTGATTCTTGCTGTTAATTAAGCCCTTTATTTAATTCCACAGTTTGTTGCTGCTCTCATTCTGCCACAGCAGACATTTCCAAAACTGTTGATTTTTCTGTTTCTTTCTAAGAACACCCTCAAAATGTTTTGATGACCTGAGAGATCAGCCGTACTGAGACCCTCACCTTTCTTTTTGTTCAGGTTAGCTGGTCATGTGGTGGCTCTCTTTGTTTCATTATTCTTTGGCTGCTAACTAAAACAAAAGAAAGAACTAAGGGGTCGGAGTCACATTAATTAAAATGAAGGCAAAAGAAGTTAATTAGCAGCAAAAACTGGTCATGAATGAAGGAGATGGTCAGAATGAAAACCTGCAGTCAACTGCAGCCCTCCAGGACCGGATTTCAACAAGAGGGTGTGAGGTGTTAAAGAGAGTTGCTTTGGTGGTCTAGGAGTGTCATATGTGGAAGCGCTGCAAACAGATAAACGAAAAACTGAAAATGTAAAAAATGGATCTGTAGTGAACCAGAATGTGAAATCGTGACTCTGTAAACACAATTGTTATTTTACAAAAGACTCCTTAATAGTGGATAGGCCAAAATGTATAACGTTTGTAACAGATGTGATGAACTGTACATCCCAGATGACAAGTTGTGTTGAAAAAACTAAAATTATCGTCAAGGCGGCACATTGGTTTAAATGGTGTTATACGAGAATCTGTAAATGAAAATTTGATGGGTGGAATGATATCCGCTCAGTCTCGAAGTGAAGAGACAGAATGGGGCTTAAAACACTGCAGTGGAATGCTAGAAGCTTAATTGCGAATGGTCAGGAATTCCAAAAGTTTATATCAGATAGAACTCTTCCAGTTGACGTCATGTGTTCTCAGGAAACATGGCTGTTACTTCCCTTAAGTTTTTCTTTGCATGATTATATTGTAGTGAGACGGGACAGGTTAACCAGTAAAGGGGGATGGGATGACTACATTTATAAGAAATGGTTTAGGATAGAGAGTGGTGAAAGTAAAGGAAAAATATGAAGCGTTTGTTGTAGAATTATTCGAAAGTGAAGGAAAAGTAATTAACTTTTACAGTCCTTGTGAGATGCTTTCTATTGAGTTATTGACAGATATAAATAATTCACTTTCTCAAAGAATAGTGTGGTGTGGAGATTTTAATGCAAAGAGATCATTGTGGGGTGGTTGAAGAACAGATGAAAATGGATTGGTGGTTTAGGATTTTTTAGATATGTGTAACATGGGTCATCTTAATGATGGAACAGGAACAAGATTTAATAGACCAAATCAAACTGAGAATGGGCGTGACCTCAGTTTAGTTAGTAGGAAATTATCTGGAATTAGTAGATGGAAGGTTATGAAGGACACCTCATTAGGGAGTGAGCATTATCCTATAATAGTTAGCTAGCTAGATAGAATTATACAAAAATAGAGTAAGGAGTATGAGTAGGTGGAATTGTCAGTCAGTCATTCTCCAACCCACTATATCCTAACACAGGGTCACGGGGGTCTGCTGGAGCCAATCCCAGCTAACACAGGGTGCAAGGCTGGAAACAAATCCCGGGCAGGGTGCCAACCCACCATAGTAGGTGGAATTGTGCGAAAGCTAATTGGGAAAATTTTCAGAAAACAAGTGAAGACAGAGTACAAAAAAGTAACTCTAGAAGATAATGTAGATAATTGTAATGAAATGATATGTGGTATCATATTTACAGTCATGGCCAAAATTATCGGCACCCCTGGAATTTTCCCAGAAAATGCACCATTTCCCCCAGAAAATTATTGCAATTACAAATGTTTTGGTATACACATGTTTATTTCCTTTATGTGCATTGGAACAACACAAAAAAACACAGAAAAAAGTCAAATCTGACATCATGTCACACAGAACTCCAAAAATGGGCCGGACAAAATTATTGGCACCCTTTCAAAATTGTGGGTAAATCGTTTTATTTCAAGCATATGATGCTCATTTGAACTCGCCTGTGGCAAGAAACAGGTGCTGGCAATATAGCAATCACACCTGAAGCCAGTTAAAATGGAGACAAGTTGGCTCAACCTTTCTGTTGTGTGTGTGAGTGTGCCACACTAAACATGGAGAACAGAAAGAAAAACAGAGAATTGTCTGAGGACTTGAGAACAAAAATTGTGGAAAAATTTCAACAATCTCAAGGCTACAAGTCCATCTCCAGAGATCTTCATGTTCCTTTGTTCACTGTGCGCAACATAATCAAGAAGTTCACAACACATGGCACTGTAGCTAATCTCCCTGGAAGTGGACAGAAGAGAAAAATTGATAAAAGACTGCAACGAAGGATAGTCCAAATGGTGGATAAACAACCCCAATCAACTTCAAAACATATTCAAGCTGTTCTGCAGACTCAGGGTGCAACAGTGTCAGCTCGAACCATCTGTCGACATCTGAATGAAATGAAACGGTATGGCAGGAGAGCCAGGAGGACCCCACTGCTGACACAGAAACATAAAAAAGCCAGACTGGAGTTTGCCAAAATGTACTTGAGGAACCCAAAATCCTTCTTGGCAAAACGTCTTGTGGACAGATGAGACCAAGGTAGAGCTTTTTGGTAAAGGTCATCATTCTACTGTTTACAGAAAATGGAATGAGGCCTACGATGAAAAGAACACAGTACCTACAGTCAAACATGGTGGAGGTGCTAAGATGTTTTGGGGATGTTTTGCTGCCTCTGGAGCTGGATGCCTTGACTGTGTGCAAGACATCATGAAATCTGAAGACTACCAAAAGATATTGGGGCGCAATGTAGGGCCCAGTGTCAGAAAGCTGGGTCTGCGTCAGAGGTCATGGGTGTTCCAGCAGGACAATGACCCCAAACATACCTTTTAAAAGCACCCAGAAAGACAAAGCGCTGGGGAGTTCTGAAGTGGCCAGCAATGATCTCAAAATTGCTGTTGGAAGAAGGCGCCCTTCAAATCTGAGAAACCTTGAGCAGTTTGCAAAAAAAGAGTGGTCGGAAATTCCAGTTGAGAGGTGTAACAAGCTTGTTGATGGTTATAGGAAGCGCTTGATTTCAGTTATTTTTTCCAAAGGGTGTGCAACCAAATATTAAGTAGAGGGTGCCAATAATTTTGTCCAGCCTGGTTTTTGAGTTTTGTGTGAAATGATGTTAGATTTGGCTTTTTTCTCTGTTTTTTTTGTGTTGTTCCAATGCACATAAAGGAAATAAACATGTATATACAAAAACATTTGTAATTGCAACAATTTTCTGGGAGAAATGGTGCATTTTCAAGGAAAATTCCAGGGGTGCCAATACTTTCGGACATGTCTGTAACTCTGTATTGCCTAAAAGTAAGGGGGTTAGGAGAGGAAAGGTGCTCCATGGTGGAAGGAAGAATGTTATGAGACAATCCGGGAAAGGAGCAGAATGTTTAGGAGAGTTAAGAAATTTCACAATATCAATGATTTTATTGAACATTAGGGGGCAAGCCCCCCTGGCACCTTTAGCACCCAAACCCAAGTTGTAGCCAGTCTGCTGCTCACATTGTGAAGAGGGGGGCTGAACGCACCCCAAGGAGACGCGGTCGCTCCTCCGAAACAGCCTCTTAAACGGTGATACAATGGGAAACAAATATTTTTTTTTTTTTACCTCCTCTTTGCTCGATCAGCTGCTGGATTGCTGTGTGATCTGCATCTCGCACGGCACTTCGAACATTTAAAAGCCTGTACAGCATCTGCCCTACTCTTTGTGTTTTATTTCCGGCCTTGGGCATGGTTAAATCTCTTGGCACAAAGTCTCGTCTCGTGGGACATGAGTTCTTGATATTTTTTAGGTTATAATTTAAAAACGGAATAAGAATCTGAAAATCTCACAACATCACGTTAAAGTTTTATAAATTCTGAAAAGAATGATACCAAACATACTGTATATATATAGGTTTTAAAATAAGCCAGATTTAAAGCATGTCACACAAAATCGTTGCACTTTTAGGCTTAGGATTTTATATAATATTACATATAAATAAATAGAGAGAGAAAGTAGATGAAAGATCTCTGGCACTTGTTAAAAAATGCAAAAAGAAAGTATTGGAGAGCGTATTATGATAAGATGGGGAGGGATATTAAATTAGGAGATGTATGGAACAGGATTAAAGCAATGGGAAGAATTAAACAGAACATAAGACATTCAGTCCTGATTAGTGAGGATAAAAAATATGTTGCAGAAGATGAGAAGGCTGAAATGGTTGCTAAAACTTTTGTTAAAGTGTAGAGACCGTAGAGAATCTAAGTAATGAAGCTAAAGATTGCTGGAAATTAACTTTGAAATGTGCTCCTGATATATCAGAAACTAGTTATGGAAGTGATAAGTGTTACAGATATTGAATTTTCTATGTATTAATTTAAAAAGTCAGTAGAAAGTATGGGTTATGTCTCCTGGAAAATATGAGATTTACTTATTCATGTCAAAAATAGGAGTGCAAAATCGAGTTTGATAATATCATTTGGTAATTAGGTACTCTGACTTCAACCTGGAAAACAGCAGTAGTGATACCAATTTTAAAACCAGGTAAGACACTGTCAGATCCCGCCAGTTATAGACTCATCTCATTAATGGCACACATGAGTAGAGGAATGGAGCATGTGGTCAATAATAGATTCATTTATATCTTGGGAATAATGGCAAATTACCAAAAGTGGTTTTTGAGGAAGGGCAGAATGACAATGGATTCTGTAATGAAACTAGAAGATGAAATTAGAAAAGCACAGGCGTATAAAGAATTTGAGTGTGTTGTCAACTAGAGGCAGTAGAGCTTGTATTATTAAGGTGCATGGCATATAAATGAGAACCAGTTCAACATTTTAAATCCTTGGGAATGGGTAAATTGACATTAGAACAGTTATTACAGTATGGAGATGAGTGTAAACTGATGCATAGATGCATATTCAGTTATTTAAAAACTGCAAGGTTATTTGAGAGCATTTAATTGTAAATACAGGTACAGTATTTCGAGTCATTTTTTTCCTCCTCTTTCTGCATCACTCTCCAGTCCAGAAGGTGGCGGTAATGCACCTTGAGTTGGTTTGCCAACTGGCATTAAACAACAAAATGAGAAGAGGAGGTTATTTTTAGTCAGCAGGGAGCCCATGCATGAAGTAAATCAGGTGGAGACTCTTGTCATAAAAATAAGAAGCGTGGATGTAGCAGTGTCGTAGCAGTGAAAGTTCTGCACCACTTTAGTAGACTGCATGGATCTGACCGCAGTTTAGTGAGGCAGGAGTGCGGACGAGTTCAGAAAGAATCTCAACATAGAAAGACAGACTTAGACAGGGGGTAAGTAATCGGGGTTCAGGTGAAACATTTTATGGGTGTTTTCATCCACTCCACTCAGTTATTGCACGAGACTTGAAAGTTTGTCCGAGTGAATCCCTCCGAGGTCCACACGTCTTTGACATCAGCCTACTTCACGTTATCGAGTTTATTTCTACTTCAGATCTCCTGTACACACTGTCGCCACCTCCTTTTTATTCATTACCTTTTATTCTTTCAATCGTCTTTTCCTTGAATCGCCGAATTCAAGGAGACCTCGATTCTTTGTACACTCCGCTTTGATTTCTGTCTCGATTTCTCCATTCACTCCGCCACGCGGAATTCAAGCTGGATCGCAAAGTTTATGACGGGCCGGCTATGAAAAGAGTTGCAAGGTGTCGGACTTTACTCCTGTGAAACTGGGGTTTGTAATGATAAGAGCATCGACAATTCACTTTTAAGGTTGTTCTTTAATGAGTGTTTTGGAAGTCATCGTGACTAAAGTAGCATGTTAAGTCCTTCGTAATTTACGTCATCTTAATTCCTAAGTGCATTTTAAAAAGGCTTCCTCCTGCACTGACTAGCGACAGAATAAAATACGTCACATTCACGTTACTATAGCCCCCTGAACATTGAAATACTATGCTTTATACGTGAGATTAGTGTATTTCTTCATGAACATGATTTAAACAATTTACAATATTACACTTTATAGATAAGATCAGTTTGTTTAAGTAATTTGTATAGTGAGGTGGAAGCTACATGTATCTTTACCTTGCCGAGGCCACTAGAGTAGAGACATGTTCAGCTGCTCAGTCCGGAGCACAAATTTCCAGACGACAATGGAGCTCTGATGATGACTGAGTCACTCAAGGCCTTCATCACCTCAAAGTCACTGTATTGTTTGGAGCTGGTATCTTAAAGGGGGTTATTACTGGGTTAAATATTACATTACTTATGATTTTGTGTGTTTCTGTGCGACATTTACTTCCAGAAGGTGAAATCAGTGAACAGGAAAATTTTGTTTTCAGTTGTTGAAAACAGACTTAAATATGTTTGCGGTGATTTTAAGGAAAAATCTGCAGAAGTTCTCTAAGACTTGTATCATTTAGCTGCTGTCCTCCATTAATCACATTTTTTAATTTGTAAACCCAATGCAGACTCCTACTGCCTCTGTTATACAAGGCTGACAGTGAATCTTGAAACAGTGAGGTTTAAATTGTTGGAGCAAATAGTTCATAGTCGAAAGAAGGGGATTAAGGAAATGGAGGACATTACATTATGTAATGAAAAGTACACACTGCTGGGGGTGTACTTGGTATGTCACTACTCATGTAAGAGATTGTCTCTTCGAATTAGGGAAGAAAATATTCAGGTATTTGCAGTTTCTATTAATATGAAGTCGTTTTGTTGCAGTCAGGCTGTTCAGTGTGATGCAGGACACCCCACATCCATATAACGCTCGTGTGAACAGCTCACTTAAATGCAGGTGAGTTCACTAAAGCGCATATCTGGTTACAGCAATCCCTGCTATATCGTGGTTCAGCTATCGTGTCCCCGCTACATCGCGGATTTATTAATATTATTATTATTACTGGGGGTTCCGCCCCCTGCTCGCTTTGCTCGCCCATCCCCAGGTTTGGTTTACCGCATAAACAATTTAAATAGATTGTTACTTTCATGGGAATTGTTACATATGCATTACTGTCATCCATCCATTATCCAACCCGCTATATCCTAACTACAGGGTCACAGGGGTTTTTACTTTAAAACTTTTGTAAAAATATTTGTCCTTTATTTCCTGCCCCGGGCATGGTTAAATCTCTTTCTCGTGGGACTTATAACACTGCCTGCATTGTGAAGGGGGTGTCTGAACACACGCTAAGGAGAAGCTATTGGTTCAGCTGCTGTCTTGCTGTTGCTGGCCAACTGTGTGTTGTGCTTGTCGCGCTTTGTGTCAGTCACTTAAAAACCTGTACAGCCGCTGTCCTTTTGCCACTTCGGGTCTCTGCCGCTCGTGTTCTGAAGAAGGAGGAGTAATTGGGGGCGGGGGTGGGGGGGGGTTTGGGGTTTGAGGGCTGACCACACGCTAAGAAATAAGTGCTCCAATCATCTGCTGGCCAGCTGCATGTTCTGCTTGTCGTTGTTGAAGCACGTGGGGCCTCATTTATAAACGGTGCGTTTGCAAAGAAATGTTGCGTACGAACGTTTCCATGCTCAAATCGCGATGTATAAAACCTAAACTTGGCGTAAAGTCACGCACATTTCCACGGTACCTAATACCCTGGCGTACGCAATTTCTCCGCTCGGTTTTGCAGACTGGCGGCACCCAGCGTCAAAGCAGTTCTACTGTTCCTGTGTGGTCACCCTTTCTTTCTTAGACCCACATTCCTGACGCGGCTTTATAAATACACTGAAATTAACTGCATATTGTTTATTAGTGTAATGCCTCTGATTGTAATTAACCTGCAGCAATATAATGGTCCAGGGAATAGCCATAGTATTCCAAATACCATAACTGCTTTAGCGTTGTTACGCTCACTGCATCTTGTTCTTCTTTCAGCTGCTCCCGTTAAGGGTTGCCACAGCAGATCATCTTTTTCCGTATTACTCTCACTGCACCACTCGGAGTATTTATATCACTGTATCTGAGTGGGGAATCACAGCAGCAGCTGATCGGAAAGAGAATTATCGGTATACAGTTTCAAGCACACACTACCTCAGCCACGGCAAAACGCGTCAAAGCCTTTCCTGTACGGACCTCGCATTTCAGAAACAGTTTCATCACAAGAACTATAAACGCACTCAATCAGTCCATCAAGTGCTCCTTGTAGAACTGTTTGTACTTATAAGTACAATTACCCCACTGTAAACTTGCACTTCAGTTATAATATTGCACAACCTGCACCACTTTATAAAACGCGTATGATGACGATATCATTTTTAAGATGGAATGCAGCAAAATATGTTGCTTATAGTATACAGATAAAACTTTAACTTCATTTAAATAATCAGTATTGTTAATAATTAAACATGTGAGGACATGGTGCCGCAGCGCTAGCTAGTTCAAAGATAGCTCCTGCCTTGCGCTGTATTATTGCTGGTGCTGACGCGACACTGGAAGGATAGACGGCTAGAATAATTAAACATGTACTATGAAGATATTTCAATGTTCCTTAAAAGTTTTGAAGAATCTGCGTTCTAAGCTTACAGATGGCTTAACGTCTATTACAGAGCTGATTGTGTGGCGATTGGGTATTTGGAGAAAGAAAAGTAAGGACAGGAATTGGAGGTTAGTACATTTGAAAGAGACAGTACTTCTGTAATAAAACATTTCATTGAAGGCCGCGCATGGCACAGCAAGCCTCTTGCATGAGATATGAACAATCACTGCGCCACCATGTTCCCATGGTTAATAACATGCTTTCATTCCTATCATCATGAAAAAGATATCCCGTATACATCTCAGTATTTTAATTATTCAGAGAGCTGTAATATGACGAATGTAATGGATTCTGTGTCCTGTCGGAGAAAGAGAAAGAATGGAAGCACGTAGTGATTCACACACACAGAGCACATAGAAGATCAAACACAGAACAAAGCATTTAATGTGCTACTTTAGTTACGATGGGATTTGAGAAACTAGTAAAATAAACAATTTTAAGATGAAGTTTATGATGTTCTACTTTAATGACAAAATAAACTATGTGATTAAAGTGGAAATTTCGAGATTAAAGTTGACATTTCCTGCTTTTTTTCCCACTGTGTGCCTATTTTTTTTTCTCTGTACCCTAATAAGCTTTCATATGACACTCAGACGGTCCGCTGCGAGTCGCCTTTTCATGCCGACTTTGATATGTGATTTCTTTTTTATTTCGGGCACTGTGCGACTTTGTGAATTTGATCTTTCGAGTTTTTCCGACACTCTGTCACTCGATCAGCTTCCTTTTGTTGATTATACCACTGTTTAAACCAACAAATAGTACGTTTTTCCTTTGCCTCCACTTGGTATTCGCTGAAATTCTTATATTTTCCCCCGTGCTTTTCCCATTGTTTAAACCAACAAATAGTACGTTTTTCCTTTGCCTCCACTTGGTATTCGCTGAAATTCTTATATTTTCCCCCGTGCTTTTCCCATTGTCTTTTCACAGAAGGCTAGTTATATCGATTTGCATATTCAAAGAGGCATAATTCTCGGAGGAGTTGGGGCGGGACAGAAGGCACGTGCATGTGCGTTACTTTTCACGCTGATCGGGATTTATGTAGTGAAAGAACGTGAAAGTTTGCGTACGCACAGATTCTTGCATCTGGATTTTTCTGTGTGTACGCACATTCCTGCTTTTGTGCTTACGCCATGTTATAGTGTGAGTTCTACGCACGGTGTTATACATGAGGCCCCTGGAGTTTGTTTGTCAAAAGCATTCCTACAACTGCTAGGTTAGATGTCAGTGAACTTGTTTTAAATTGTTTGTAAGTAGGAAGTGACGTGCAAAGGTCACCATCTCACGGATTTTGCTTCCTAAGGTTGTAATGTCTGGTCTTGTGTGTCGTAAAAGTGTCTCTCCAAGATGATCTGGTGTTGATCGCTTTGCTCAAAACCCCCCCCTTCCCCCAACCCCCTGGAGGCGTGCTAAGTGCCTGCCAGCTCCTGCCACTTTGTGTCTTTCCTGCTCGCGTTCTGAATGGGGGGGTGTGGATGATCACTTAGACAAGACAGCAGGTGTGGTCATATAGCAGCTTTATTTACCATCGTCACAGTGAGCAGGTTTCAGAAAAGCAGGCAATCAATATTACATGACGGCGTCAGGGCTCTTCTGAACACTGTTTGTTGGGTGGGGCAAAGTTTTTATACCCCTAGAATGCGTGATTTAATATTCATTATGAAAATGCAACAGTCAACACTTTATTATACACAATCCTTGAGCCCCTTCAATGCTCCTTGTGCAACTTGATTCTTTGGCTCCTTTGTTATAGCATTCAGATGTTAACTAAGGGAAAACGTGATAAGGCAGTCACAGTGTGGAATGCTTAGACCTTGAGTCCTTTTGACAAATATTTTTCTGTTTGCTCAGCAAAGCATGTTTTTAAAGCTTACTTCTGCTTAACTCCTTAGACAAGGATTAGTACAAGGGAACGAAGAGAACATTCATCTTCCACAGTGGGGGGTTGAGGGCTGAACGCGCCTTAAGGAGAAGTGGACAGATCAGCTACTGGCTTTGTGCTGCTTCTGCCAAGATGCCTGTTCTGCATGTTGCTCTGCGCGTCAATCATTTAAAAGCCTGTACAGCAGCTGTCCTTCTGTCTCACTGCCTTGTCTTGTGTGATGTTAAAATGTCTCTCGTGGAATGTCAGATTGTTTTCTGGGAAGATCAAGCCTCGTCTCTCTGCCAAGATTTCTTTTTACAATAGAGAGATGTTACTTATATCCTTAGCCCGACATCTACATATCATATGTGTTTACAAAGTGTGTTTTAATAAGTTTACATGTGTTTAAACTTGTGGGAGGGGTATTTTAAGGCTTAAACTATAACAAAAATGTTTATTTATATGGTCTTTCTATATCACGGATTTTCACCTATCGCTGATGAGTCTGGAACGTAATGTCCGCGATAGGCAGGGGATTACTGTACTTGCATGATACATTAGGCTCCATTACAGCGGCAGCAAAGTCCCGTTTATATATGGTGTCCTCCTCCCTTCAACAAAACTCCATTCTCCCTCTTACCTCTTCAAAACAGAATCCGACCGCCATCAAAAACTGTGTCTGCATTCTGCCATTCGACAAAGCACCGTTCTGTCTCCTCCTTCAGATGCAAAAATTTGAAAAATGCAGGCTGGGAGCTGTAGTATCTGTCAATCATTTTTACATGGGTGGGAATATATGTTTTCAAATAGCCAATCATCACACGTTTTTCCACTTTAAACTTTGAAACTTCTCCATGCTGTATGCTTTTTATGCATTATACTGCTTTGCTTATGTAACGGTATTTTTAATGTTCATTTTTACAATCTGCATTACTCAAATATTAAGACTGACTTATGGAGAAATAAGTATTTTTATAAATCAGTTTTTTTCAGTTACCAAGCAAAGGTCTGTGTCTAACCTACTACCACAATTCGAACATCAGCATCTTTTATGATGCATTTCAGCCTAAGCATTATTTCACCTTCTAGCTTTTTCCTGCTGCAGGCCATACATTTGAACAAAGTTAGTTTTCCCTTTCACTATCCCTTCCATGACATGCCTTTGTTTCTTAACACAGTCCTGTGGCCCTACTTGTGATAGATAGATAGATAGATAGATAGATAGATAGATAGATAGATAGATAGATAGATAGATAGATAGATAGATAGATAGATAGATAGATAGATACTTTATTAATCCCAATGGGAAATTCACATTCTTCAGCAGCAGCATACTGATACATACTTGTGTGACCATTCCTTGACTTAACTGATAATACCATTCTAGGACTCCAACAATGCTGTATGTTTAATCCAAGTAGTGAATTTTGCTGACCCACAACTGTGTTTGTTGGACCTTCATTCCACTTTCAAGCTTATTTGATGCCTGATAATTTGATATAAAGAGTAATTAATTACTGTTAACATGCTATGACCTGTCTGTCTTGACATATGCTGAGAGAGTTTTAGCATGAAATTCATGGAACTCTGGACAGTGTAATTTTGATTAAATCTTTCTTTCCACAGAGAGAAGGAAAGCTGTCGTATCCTGTAAAGTCTTGATGGAGGTGAAAGAGGAAACATATGAGGTTGACATGAATATCATGGAGAAAAAGACTGTATATGTTAAAGAGGAGGACTGTGAATGGGAGCTTCTCCACCCTCAACAGGAGAGTCTGGGCATTAATGATGAGGAGTGTGAACTGGGGTCAGTGGCCATTAAAGAAGAGGCTGAGGAGAAGTCTGTCAACAGTGTGACTGACAGCCATACAAATGTGGAGAGTGTCAAGGAAGAAGACCTTCATGATGGGTGTCAAGATGAAGTGGTGACCTCTTCTCTAAGCCGACACCATTCATCCCAGGAGTTTTCTGTCATTGTGAAGTCTGAATCATTACAGCCTGAGTCAAAGCAGACTGAGGAAATGACATCAATTAGAACACCGAAAGATCAACCACTACCTAAAAATAAGTCTAGAGAAAGTAAGTATAAAGTAAAAATAGATGTACGTTTTAGGGTAGGGTAGGTTTTACGAGAAGCTTAGAAATTTAGCAAAATTACTGTTTTATTGTTTGTTTAATGTGGTTTGAGAGTTCATCTCCTACTGGGAGACTTCAACAGTCATGGCCAAAAGTTCTGAGAATGACCCAAGTGTTGCTGGTCAGATGTTTCTATGGTATACTGAAGTAAAATTGCAAGCATTTCATAAGTTTCAAAGGCTTTTATTGACAATGACATGAAGTTTATGTAAAGAATCAATATTTTCAGTGTTGGCCCTTCTTTCTTTTTCAAGACCTCACACTGGCAGGCTGTCAATGAACTTCTGGCCCAAATCCTGACTGATGGCAGTTGCCCATTCTTGCATAATAAATCCTGGGAGTTTATCAGAATTGGTGGGTTTTTGTTTGTCCACTCGCCTCTTGAGGATTGACCAGAAGTTCTCAATGGGATTAAGGTCTGGGGAGTTTCCTGGCCATGGACCCAAAATTTCAATGTTTTGTTCCCCCGAGCCACTTAGTTCTCACTTTTGCTTTATGGCCTGGTGCTCCATCATGCTGGCAAAGGCATTGTTCATCACCAAACTGTTCTTGGATGGTTGTGAGAAGTTGCTCTCTGAGAATGTTTTGGTGCCATTCTGTATTCATGGCTGTGTTCTTTGGCAAAATTGTGAGTGAGAAGCAACCCCACAAATGAATGGTCTCATGATGCTTTTCTGTTAGCATGACACAGGATTGATGGTAGCGCCACTCACCTTCTCTTTTTTTTCCTGGATGCCCCAAATAATCGGAAAGAGGATTCATCAGAGAAAATGACTTGACCTCAGCAGTCCAATCCCAGAATATCAGTCTGTCCCTGATGTTTTTTCTTGGCTTCTTTGCTGCCCAGAAGTCTTTACCTCACTCACACACCTGTCTGCTGCCATTCCTGAGCAAGCTCTGCACTGGTGGTGCCCGCAGCTGAATCAACTGTAGGAGACGCTCCTGGTGATTGCTGGACTCTCTTGGAAGCCTTCTTCTCAACAATTGAACCTCTCTCTTCTAACTCAATCAGCATGACAGAGTGGTCTCCAGTCTTGTGCTTGTTAACACTCTCACCTGTGTTAACGAGAGGATCACTGAAGTGATGTCAGCAGGTCCTGTTGTGGCAGGGCTGACATGCAGTGGAAATGTTTTTTTTTTGGAATGAAGTTCATTTTCACGGCAAAGAGGGGCTTTGCAATTAATTGCAATTCATCTGCTCACTCTTCAGAACATTCCGGAGTCTATTCAAATTGCCATCATCAAAACTGAGGCAGCAAACTTTGTGAAAATGTAATACTTGTGTCATTCTCAAAACCTTTGGCCACGACTGTAAGCAATTAGTAAAAACATTGTCTTAGGCAAAGCACAAATTTTTTTTTATATAAATTTTATTGATTTTATTGTCATCATTCCATACAAATAGTCAATTTTTACAAAAAATAGGATTGAAAACAAATCAATCCCCACCCCTGAGAAAAAGAGCATGGCCAATGGAGTAAAACTTAAAGCTAGTAAAAATAAATAAATTGAGGAGTTTAATAGGTGGATAAAGATAAATGGAGAAGAAAAAGAAATGGGAAGAGAATCTACTTCCTCAGTGCTTTAAGAGCTTATTCAGAAATATTATTGATTTAGATCCTGCCAGGTTTTGAAAAAGTTCTGCACAGATCCTGTAAGTGAGAATTTGATTTTTTCCAATTTCAAATAATATAAAACATCAGTTACCCACTGACTTAGAGAAGGAGAGTTAGGATTCTTCCAGTGTAGCAAAGTAAGTCTGCGTGCCAATAGTGTAGTGAAGGCAATCACAGTTTGTTTGTCCTTCTCCACTTTAAACCCATCTGGAAGAACACCAAACACAGCTGTTAGTGGATTAGGACACCAAGACTGTCTGAAAGGCACTTAAAAATTTTGGTCCAAAATGATGTTAATTTGGTGCAGGCCCAAAACATGTGACCCAGTGAGTCTGGGACTTGATTGCAGCATCCGCAGGTTGGATCTTGCCCTGGAAACATTTTGGACAGTTTTAAGCGTGACAGATGAGCTCGATATATAGTTTTGAATTGAATAATTGTATGCTTTGCGTATATGGAGCTCGAGTGAATTCTCTGCATTGCTATTTTCCACTCCTTTTCTGAGATCTTGAGTAAGAGATCCTTTTCCCATTGTCCTCTTGGATCTTTGAAAGGGAGGAACTGTAAAATAATTCTATATATTGCAGAAATGCTGTCTGAGTCTTCAAAACTAAGCAATATTTTTTCCAACATAGAAGAAGGTGCGAGATCAGGAAAATCGGGCAGGTTCTGTTTAACAAAGTTTCTAATTTGAAGATAGTGAAAGAAATGTGTTGCTGGAAAGTTACATTTGGAATGCAATTGTTCATAGGATGCAAAGATTTTGTCTATATAAAGATCTTGAAGCAATTTAATCCCAAATGTTTTCCAGATATTAAAAACTGCATATGTTTGCGAGGGTTGAAAAAGGTGGTTCTCTTGCAGAGGTGCCACAGATAAAATTCTCCATCTTAAAATGCTTTCTACATTGGTTCCATATTCTGAGTGAGTGAAACACAATTGGGTTATTAGTGTATTGGTGATAACTTTCATTTATTGGGGCACAAAGCAAGGAATATAAAGAAGTATTGCAGGATTCTATTTCTATTGCAGACCAAGCCTCTGTATTTTCATCTATTTGTGTTCAGGTTTTTATAGCTTACATGTCTGCTGCCCAGTAATAAAACTGTAAGTTAGGTAGAGCCATGCCACCTTCTGCCTTAGGTCTTTGTAGGGTTGCTCTTTGAATACGTGTATGTTTTAAGTTCCAAATAAATGAGGTTATGGTTGAATTTAATTGCTTAAAAAATGATTTATTGATGTATAATGGAATGTTTTGAAATAAAAAGAGAAGCTTAGGTAGGATATTCATCTTAACAATGTTAAAGCTTCCAGCTAGAGTGAGATGGAGGGTTGACCATCTATGCAAGTCTTGCTTAATTTTTTCCATACAGACGGGAAAATTTTGTTAAGAGCTTTATGTTTTACTTGTGATATTTACCCCCAGGGATTTAAACTGATCTGCAATAATAAAAGGGAAGGTGTCCAATCTAATATTGTATGCTTGAGAATTCACTGGAAAGAGCACACTTTTATTCAGATTAATTCTGAGACCAGAGATCTTTTGAAATTCTGTAAGTGCTGTTAAGACTGCAGGCACGGTATTTTGTGGGTCTGATATATACAGTACCATATCATCTGCATATAGAGATAAGTATTTCGACAGTGAACTGCTAGTGGTTCAATGGCGATTGCAAATAGCAGTGGTGACAAGGGGCATCCTTGTCTGGTACCACATTCTAGTTTAAAGTAGTCTGAGCAAATGTTGTTACTACAAACTGAAGCTTCTGGATTTGTATACAGTAGTTTGACCCATGATCAAATGTTCGGGCCAAACCCAGATTTCTATAATGTAGTGAAAAGGTACTACCATTCAATCATATCAAATGCTTTTTCTGCATCCAACGATAATAATATCTTTGGGGTGTTTGACTTTTCTGGTGAATATATTATATTAAACAGGCATCGAAGATTGGAAGCTAAATGTCGGCCTTTAATAAATCCAGTTTGATCTTGTGATATTACCGAAGGCAGCACTTTCTCCATCCTTCTATCTAAGACTTTGGAGAGTATCTTAACATCATTATTCAGAAGTGAAACTGGTCTGTATGATGCACATTGTAATACGTCCTTATTTTGTTTAGGAAATTTGGTGATTAATGCTTGGCGAAAAGTTTGAGGTAGAATTTGATTGTCTCCAGTTTCTGTAAATGTTGCTAATTAGAGGGGAGCTAGCGGAGTGGAGAATTTCTTATAAAATTTGACAGGGTAGCCACCAGGGCCTGCTGCTTTCCCACTCTGAAGTGACTTTATAGCAACTAAGTAAAGTAAAAAGTATGGTTTTCCTGGCCATACTATCTATAACCATTTACTCTACATAAGCACAATCCCAGTCACTAACACATTTACCGTGTCTCTTGTCCCTTAACAATCATATTGTATAAAATAAGTACAAATAGCACTTGGTAAATTTATTCAGAGCTTCAATGCACACCGCTGAACCCACAATCTACTGATCGGTAGTATTATTAGCCACGACAGCTGAAATTGTCAAGTCTTCAGTTTTATCATTCGCGTGAAATAAGATGTACATGTACTTTTGTTACTTCTTCATTAATAGTAATAACCACAGTTTTAGTAAGAATCAGAAGTGCAATGTTTATGAGAAGAGATGAGTATTATGGTAAGTGAGGGGTCCTGCAGTGACGAACTGACATTCTGTGCTGAGATGGAAATGCTGACATCATCTTTAGGTGGAGGAAGTACTGAGTGAAGTGCATCAATTCTGTATAAAAGTTAATTAAAATTTAACTTTGACTCCTAAAAACTGTTTCTTTGGTTGTCACTATGGAGAAATGTGGACATTTTTACTGCTTTTTTCCCTGTGGAAGATTTGTTTTGCTGTTTGCTTCTCACCTGCACAGAAGCTTGTGTTCAAACCTGTAGTATGTGCAGGATGCAGTGCGGAGCAGAGAGAGCAATGTGAGAAGACAGGGAGTTAATAACTAGCATCATAGTGGCCAATAGTTATGCATAGTTATGATTTCTTAGTAGGAACAGCTTAATGCACAGGTGTTGAACTCTGGTCCTGGAGGGCCACAGTTGGCTATAGGTTTTCATTCTAACCATCTTCTTCATTAGTGACCAGTTTTTGTTGCTAATTAACCTGCAGTCACTGCGGCACTCCAGGCCTGGAGTTCGCCACCCCCTGGCTTAAGGTGTTAAAAGTATAACTGGATAAAGCAGTACAGAGAGCTTATACCAGAAAGTGTTAGCACTGGTAGTTAAACTAAATGCGTTCCTCCATATGAATAAATTTAAGTACAGTGTACGTGGTGGTTAGAGCTTGGAAGTATAAAGAGGAGCACTTGGTGGATAAACAGCCATTCCAGTGAAGGGAGTGGAGCAGGTCAAGCAGTGGAACAAACTGGCATAAGAAAATAACCAGCACCGTATCAGAGGGTGGTATTCAATAAGCAAGTTTTCTTTGTGAGAAGGAATAAGTGTGTAAAAAGGTTTGCTTATTAAAACCATTTATAGTGGACATATCAAGGAGAGTTCACGCTAATAAGATGTCAAGGGCATAATTGTTCATTAATAGGAAGGAGCACAAACCATGTAGGCACAGAGCTTGAGAGTGAGGAAGTGGTGAGGGGGGCACAGTGTTAGGAAATGAGTCAGCTAGGGAAGGAAGCAAGTTTAACTTCATAGAAACGCACACATAGTAGGTAGTCGGGAGGGGAAATTATAACAGCAGATTAAGGGAGCAGCATGTGTTAAATGACTGCAGTAGTTGTTAAATCTAATATTAACTTCCTAATTTTAATCATGTAAGTTAAATAATTTAATAAAAATGCATTGAGCAGTTCAGTAATCCAAAGTCAAATTTTAATAATGAGGAAAGTGCAATGCAAGTCTTGCGGGATGTTGGACTTTTTAGAGGATGCCTTGGATGAGCCAGTCTTCTATAAGGGTTACATCTGCAGGAGATGTCATCTGATCCAGCACCTCAAGCTCAGGGTTGCTGAAATTGAGGAGGATTTGTCTTGCATGTGTTGTAGTAGAGAACTAGAGGAGCTGGCCCATGTGTCCTTTATGGAGATGGTGTGCACCCCAAAGATGACATGGGAAGAGATTGCAGACCAGAGAGAGTGGTGGTGAGTCACCGCTGGACAGAAAGGATGGACGATGTCCAGGGTCATTAACCCCCAGAACTGGAAGTGTCAATGTGTTTTCAGGACCTTGCAGAGGTAGACACTGACTCTGAAATTGGAGGGATTAAGTAGGTGTGAGCCTCAAAGGCTCACCTCAAAACCAGTCTCCAATAAGAAAGAGGTTGTGATGGTGGGGGGTTTGGGGGTTGAGACACCGGTTTACTGCAGAGACAAAGTGTTATGCACAGTGTGTTGCCTTCCAAAGGTAAATCTCATCGGTGAACCCAGAAGAGTAAATAGGCTGCTGGCCAGAGTGGGAGAAGATCCAGTAGTCATTGTCCATATTGGAACAAATTGAATAAATAAGGGCAGTCCATCAGTTCTGCAGTCCACAAGTTAGATGCCAAGCTGAAGAGAAGAACTGGCAAGGAAGACATCTCCAACATTCTGTGCCACTTTTTAAAAAGGCAGGTTTAGTGGTCAATATTATAGTCATGGGGGCTTTAATTACTTGAATAACTGGGCCAGCCTTACAAATAATGGAACACAAGAGCAGGGGTTTTTAGGCTTAATAAAAGTTAGGGCACTGTTGGGTTGGAAGGTTTAGCCTGTCTAGGTTTAGTATTTTCTAATAACCAGTATAGAATTCAGGCTGTTGAGGTGATTGAATGACGAGGGTCGAGTGACCAGGGGCCTCATGTATAACGCCGTGCATAGAACTCACACTATAACATGGCATAAGCACAAACGCTGGAATGTGCGTACGCACAGAAAAATCCAGATGCAGGAATCTGTACGTACTCAAACTTCCACGTTCTTCCGCTACATAAATCCCGATCAGCGTGAAAAGTAACACACGTGCACGTGCCTTCTGTCCTGCCCCAACTCCTCCCAGAATTATGCCTCTTTGAATATATGCAAATCAATATAAATAGCCTTCTGTGAAAAGATAATGGGAAAAGCACGGGGGAAAATATAAGAATTTCAGCGAATACCAAGTGGAGGCAAAGGAAAAACGTACTATTTGTTGGTTTAAACAGTGGTATAATTAACAAAAGGAAGTTGATCGAGTGACAGTGTGTTGGAGAAACTCGAAAGCTCAAGTTCACAAAGTCGCACAGTGCCCGAAATAAAACAGAAGTCGCCGTGAAAAGGCAAGTCGTAGCCCACCGTCTGAGTGTCATATGAAAGCTTATTAGGGTACAGAGAAAATAAAAATAGGCACACAGTGGGGAAAAAAGCACGAAATGTCAACTTTAATCTCGAAATTTCCACTTTAATCACGTAGTTTATTTTGTCATTAAAGTAGAACATCATAAACTTCATCTTAAAATCGTTTAATTTACTAGTTTCTCAAATCCCATTGTAACTAAAGTAGCACGTTAAATGCTTTGTTCTATGTGTGTGAATCACTACTTGCTTCTTAAACGGGCTTTCTCTTTCTCCGACAGGACACATAATCCATTACATTCGTGATATTACAGCTCTCTGAGTAATTAAAATACTGAGATGTATACGTGACATCTTTTTCATGATGATAGGAATGAAATCATGTTATTAAACATGGGAACACGGTGGCGCATTGATTGGTTGTGTCTCACACAAGAGGCTTGCTGCGCCATGCGCAACCTTTGATAAAACAATTTATTACAGAAGTACTGTCTCTTTCAAACATACTAACCTCCAATTCCTGTCCTTACTTTTCTTTCTCCAAATACCCAATCGCCACACAATCAGCTCTGTAATAGACGTGAAGCCATCTGTAAGCTTAGAACGCCGATTCTTCAAAACTTTTAAGGAACATTGAAATATCTTCGTAGTACATGTTTAATTATTCTATCCTTCCAGTGTCGCGTCAGCACCAGCAAGAATACAACGCAATGGAGGAACAATCCCTGAACTAGCTAGCGCTGTGGCACCGTGTCCTCACATGTTTAATTATTAACAATACTGATCATTTAAATGAAGTTAAAGTTTTATCTGTATAATCAACATATTTTGCTGCATTTCATCTTAAAAATGATATTGTCATCATATGTAAATACATCGTTTATAAAGTGGCTCAGGTTGTGCAATATTATAACTGTAGTGTAAGTTTACAGTGAGGTCATTGTACTTATAAGTAAACAGTTCTACAAGGAGCACTTGATGGACTGATTGAGTACGTTTAGAGTTCTTGGAATGAAACCTTTTCTAAACCGCGAAGTCCGTACAGGAAAGTCTCTGAAGTGTTTTGCCGTGGCTGAGGTAGCATCTGCTTCATGCTTTATACCGATAATTCTCTTTCCAATCAGCTGCTGCTGTGATTCCCCACTCAGATACAGTGATATAAATACTCCGAGTGGTGCAGTGAGAGTAATATGGAAAAAGATGATCTGCTGTGGCAACCCTTAACGGGAGCAGCTGAAAGAAGAAGAAGATGCAGTGAGCGTAACAACGCTAAAGCAGTTATGGTATTTGGAATACTATGGCTATTCCCTGGACCATTATATTACTGCAGGTTAATTACAATCAGATGCATTACACTAATAAACAATATGCAGTTAATTTCAGTGTATTTATAAAGCCGCGTCAGGAATGTGGATCTAAGAAAGAAAGGGTGACCACACAGGAACAGTAGCACTGCTTTGATGCTGGGTGCCGCCAGTCTGCAAAACCGAGCGGAGAAATTGCGTACGCCAAGGAATGAGTTACTGTGGAAATGTGCGTGGCTTTACGCCAAGTTTAGGTTTTATACATCGCGATTTGAGTGTGGAAATGTTCATACGCAACATTTCTGTGCGTATGCACTGTTTATACATGAGGCCCCAGAATATTACACAGTTTTCAGTATTTTGGGCAGGGCACATATGCAAAGACACAAACTGTTAAGTTTAACTCGAGCAGGTCAATTTTTAACAGATGTAGCAAAGTTTACAAATGATAAACTAGAATACGTTTTGAAGAGTGGAGACCATCAAGGAGGAGTGGAACAGGTTTAAAAATGTTAATGCTAAATTAACATTCTCAAAACTAAATGGCTGTTACACCTTTATTGTAATAAAGGAGCTTGCAAATGGCTGAAGAGTAGCACGTATAACACTTAAATTTTTTAAAAGAAAATAGATCATTAAAATAGATCATTAAAAAACATTGTTCACACTGGCATTAACTGAATAAAACACAACCAAAATGTAGTGCTTTAGGGATTTGTCTCCTTAAAGCTGGACTTTACAGTACATAACCAAGACATTTTATGAAGCACAACCCTAAAAGTCAAGTTTCTTTTGTGCTTTGGTCTGTCGGCTAACAATGTGCCAAGTTCAGATGGCATAAGCCATAGCGCTACAATGTTTGTCCCTTGACCTTTAGTCTGTTACACCTAAACAATCTCACAAAATGAGTATGGCAGTTGCAGTTATTATATATAATTTTTGGTGGAGTGGTGGCTCTGAGGCTAGGGATCTGCACTGGAAATCGGAAGGTTGCCGGTTTGAATCCCGTAAAATGCCAAAAGGGACTTTACTCTGTTGGGCCCTTAAGCAAGGCCCTTAACCTGCAATTGCTGAGCACTTTGAGTAGTGAGAAAAGTGCTATATAAATGCAAAGAATTGTTATTTGTATTATAATTTTTGTTAGGAAAAAATTATGTGTACACAAACACTTTTATCTCGCTCTGAAGCAACAAGTAAGCTGTTTATAACTATATATGCATAACTGCACTGTGTAATTTACTTTCAAAATTATTTTTCATGCCAGTCCTTGGAACAATTTTGTTTTCCACTACACTACTTTAATTTTGCACACTCGATTGGGGTTTTTGCACTGCATCTTCTCCTGCCCCACAAAGATTTATGTACTATGTATGTAAATATTTATTGTTGCCCTTTTTCTTGCATTTCAGATCTGGAATAAGCTAAGTGTGCAGATGTATTTCCTTACCAGCGTGTTCCTGTGCTGGGTTATAGGGGTGGGGACGATGCCTTGGCTGGTAGCTCTGGGTACAGAGCTAGTCTCTCTTTCTCTCTCACACACACACACACACCTAAACCAGTTTTTCTCTGCCACTTTTGAGCCACAGGAGGCTGTTACTGGCTTACGAGCATATGAGACTTGTTCCCAATATAATCCTCCCCTCACTTTTTCCCTGTGACAACACCAAAAGACTCAACCCGACCTTGCAAGACTTTTATTTCATATCCTGTTTCTAATTGCACTTCTTTCAACCTCCCTGACAACCGGGCTACTGTTCAGCTTTATATCCCAATTCTAATTGCACTTGTTTCTCACTTGCCTGGTGTGAGTCAAGCACGATTGTAATAAACGGAATCAAAATCACTGCACAGCACCATCAATCCTTTCATTAGAGGGGTTGGATTAAACTGTGAATGAGCTACTAGTTGAAACTGTTTCTGTTCTCTCTCTCTCTCTCCCTCTCTCACGCATATGCCTGCAACACACGCAGCATTATAAAGTGATATTTAGCAGTGGGAGGGAGTCTTAGCATGAAAGTTCAAGAAGCACACGAATGGGATAACAATTCTGCATCATTATGCTAAGAAACATTACCTGTACTCTAAGTTGAAAGAGCAATGCTGAGACAACTAACATAAGGAGAATGGGCAGCAGAGAGCCTCAGGTACTGTATGGTAAGTGAACCCATGACAAAGTGAACTTCAAAACTGCACGCTGCAACGCTTCAAAGTTAAACTAAACAGCACTTTGTATAACCTTGAGTCCTTCTTTAAATATGTTGTTCTAAATGAAGTCAAAACTTTGCTCAGACTCTGACTCGACCTTTGTGTGTAAAAATGTGTAACGGAGCTTGAAGATGAAAGGTTACATAGGTGTTGTTTTTGCTGCCGTTTACGCACGGCTGTTACTTGTAGTACACATGACCAATCGTAGACAACCGTGACTCGTTCCAAACCTCTGCTATGCAATGGTAATGAGGCCTTCCTTGTATGCAGCTTGAATTAGGAGGGTATCTGATATAAGCAGAATAGCTCAGCTGTGATGTGCTGCTAGCCTCTGGTTAAACATATTGCAGTCGTAAATTTTAATAATGGAAACATGGAAATGTATGATTTTTTTTTTTTAAAGACCCCATTGGTTATGCAACAATACCATGATTGGTTTTGATTGACTTGTGAGTTTATTGTGGTGGGAGACCTTGTGCATATATGCGGTTAAATAAGTTTTCATATACATTTTGGATTTTTGTGGCTGTCAAGCACATTTTGATTATTGAAGGTGAATTTCACATGCGTGGCAAGGAACTCTGTTTTATAAATGAAATGCTCTTTAATATCATAATAATTAAAGATTAAGATACTCCCATTATTCAAATGAAATAAGAGCAGCATATAATTTTAAATATGTTAAGAGTTTAATGACCAGGGGTGCACATAACTTTTTCAGTGAGTTACTCAAGTGAGTACCATCAGATGGAGTTTGGTACGCAATTCGATTCAAAGAGCTTTATTGGCATGGCCATAAACAGTTTTGCCAAAGAAATTGAAAAAAATTAAATAACAGATTTAATAGTAAGGTAAAGAATTAGGGTAAAAAATAAATACAGATACAACAATAATAAAAAAATAAAAATACAGCAGCAGCTTAAAAAGAGGTAAGAATCAGTAATACCTGATCACTCCATACAGAGTAAGGTTTTAATAAGTACAACCTTCCTCACTGTCATCCTCGCTGTCTACCTCACAGTCCTCTACTTCAGCTTCCTGCATGGTAGATGTTGATGCTGCAGATGCATCTCCCTCTCCTTAGTTAAGCCTCCGCTTAGCTGTCTCCATCCACAGGTCAACCGCTGGTTTTGGGTCAAATGTCTCTGTGGTCTTCTTTGACTGGTGGATGTGCATTAGTGCCATGAGGCGAGCATGTGACAGACGAGATCTGTACTTGTTTTTTATTATGTTAAGATTTGAGAATCCCCTCTCACAGGCTGCACTGCTCAAAGGCAGTGTAAGAGACAGTTTAACCAATTTGACAATGTTGGAGTAAAGATCTGGATTGCTTGTATTTATTATTTGGACCAAGTCATGCACAGAGGATGCTGCCAAGCGTTTCCCTGTTTGCTTTAAGCGCATCCTTTCTGTGACAGTTGTGTCTTGGTCAAGACTCAGTGTGGCTTCATAATTCTGAAGAATGATACAAACTGTTGTGTTGCCAAAACGATGTAAATCTTGTATTTCCTGAGGCCAAGTTGAAGGATCAAATACTAAGAACTGATCACATGACTTCAGTGAGTCATATCTGATTCCAAACTCCTCAATTAACCCCCTGAGTAAGTTTATCTTGTCCCTGTCAGCATCAGCATTAGAAACAGTATATGCTCTGTAGTGGCCTTCAGCATCAAGCAAAAGTGTAAACTGTCCTATGGCCACCATGAGTTCATACTTACATTCTCCAATGCTCAGCTTTTCCTTCTGAAACACAATAGATGTGGTCTTCAAAATCTTGCCAATGTCAAGCACGTTGCCCAGAAAACACTGAAATTGGTCTGTGCACATATGCTGCAAGTCACTGTTATCAGTCGTGGCCAGTTGCATTTTAATGGCTGGCAATAATCTTGATATTTTTAGCAGTGTGTCATGCCTCCGTGCAGACCATCTGATATTATGAAGTTTACCCAATTTCACAAAGGAGATCCCATTTTCTTCACACAACTTCTTAAGCACATCCATATTTTTTGCTCCACCTTTTTGTAAATAAAACTGCAGCAGCTTAACCACGGAGCGATTAAAGGTCTCACAGTACTGAACGTTGCGATCAGCTGATTTTCCGCAGCTTTCTAGTGTGTGTGCGGTGCACAGAATGTGCACAAGGGAGTCTCCTACTGCAGCCAGTTGCTGTAGTTTCAGAACAATGCCGTCGTATATACCGACGTTAACAGCAGCCCCGTCTGTGCACACGGTGACCAACTTTCTCTTCCAGTTGTCCAAGCCTGTTTCCTGGAAAAGTTTAACGAGTCCGTTTGTTACAGCCTGCGCAGATCGGTCAGCACCCAGTTCGATTAGGCCAAGGAACTCCGTGGTAAACTGCCTGATGTTGGACACAGACACAATGAAAACGATCTTCTGCTCGGTTTTAATGATGTCTTCCGATCCATCAAAATCAGTCCCCAAAATTCAGCAGACTCCAACTTTGCTTTCAACTCCATGCTGATAGTGTGCACGATGGTCTGCATTATCCATGTGGTCGCCTCACGTGAATGATACACAGTTCTGACATTTACTCCTAGCCGCTCCAGTAAAGGAGTATCTTCAGCATAGACGATAGGGGGATGAGTGTGTTTAGCTTTATGAAAGGCAAGGAGAAAAATATTACACAGAGCTTGCCGTTGTTCTTCATTTACCTTTGTTTGCCATCTAGCTGGAGGGCGAGTGGAAATTTCTTCCTGACTAGCTTGTTTATTAGAAATAGCTTGTACTACATTCATGTGCTCCTTTCTCTTTTCATGTTTGTCAAATAACGGATGACTGAAATTCTTTGAGCCTGTGTAAAAGGCACTTGTTTTGTTTGCGATATGTGAATGCGAGCAGCACAATTTACACCACATTTCAGTGTGCTCATCATTAGCTTCAAGCCACGGCACATCTTGGAGCCACTTTTCAGAAAAAAATCTTTTTTTCTACACTGGCTCGGCTTGTTGTTTCTTTGCACGTGGTGAAACTCCAAAGTAGCTGCTTAATGTCTGTTGTTTTTTAGACATATTGGCAACACAAGATAATCAAAACCAAAAAGAAAACAACTTATATTAGCAACATGAGGTGTCGATGCCCTCTCTGACCGTCAGGTACACACTGGCGCTGTAGGGACACAGATGACATTACCCATTTACAATTTTTGTCGCGCATGCATACCAGCATACCAGTTATGTGCACTCCTGTTAATGACATAACATTGATAAATTCTGTATTGTAGTTAACAGAATAATTATGAGACCATCAATTGTGTCAATTGTACCCTCATATGTGATCAATTTATTTCACACTTTCAATTTCTTGGCTCCAGGTAATTGTGCTCATGTGGTGAACAGCTGCAATGCAGAAGGTTAAATTATCAAGTTGAGTAACTTTTCACATCAGACTAAAGTTTTAAGATTGCTCATGCTTATCAAAGGTTGTTTATAATTTTAACAAGCATCTAAGTTTGTGTATGCTTTTTTTTTTTTCACCTATACTTCAAACAGGAAACAAACCTTACTGCTGTTCTGAATGTGGCAAACAATTCTCACGAACCAGCCATCTTCAGTGCCACAAACGAATTCACACTGGAGAGAAGCCATATTGCTGTTCTGAATGTGGTAAACTATTCTCACGAACCAGCCATCTTCAGCGCCACAAACAAACTCACACTAAAGAGAAGCCATATTGCTGTTCCAAATGTGGTAAACGATTCTCACGAACCAGCTATCTTCAGTGCCACAAACAAACTCACACTGGAGAGAAGCCATATTGCTGTCCTGAATGTGGCAAACGATTCTCACGAACCAGCCATCTTCAGCGCCACAAACAAACTCACACTGGAGAGAAGCCATATTGCTGTTCTGAATGTGGTAAACCATTCTCAGAAATCGGCGTTCTTCGGCGCCACAAACGAACTCACACTGGAGAGAAGCCATATTGCTGTTCTAAATGTGGCAAACAATTCTCACAAACCAGCCATCTTCAGCGCCACAAACAAACTCACACTGGAGAGAAGCCATATTGCTGTTCTGAATGTGGTAAACTATTCTCGGAAATTGGCGTTCTTCGGCGCCACAAACGAACTCACACTGGAGAGAAACCATATTGCTGTTTTGAATGTGGCAAACGATTCTCACAAACCAGCCATCTTCAGCGCCACAAACAAGTGCACACAAGAAACAAGCCCTATCTGAATGTGGCAAATGATTCTCACAAACCAACGGTCTTCAGTGCTACAAACAAGTGCACACAAGAGCAAAGCCCTATTGTTGTTCTAAATGTGACAAAAAGTTTTTAGAAAGGTATTTTGGGAGCCATAAAAGAATTCAGAATAGGAGAGAAGCCATAATGTTGTTGCTCTGAATGTTGCAGTTATCACAAAGGAGCACTCTGTGTTTGTTTAAAAAAAAAAAAAAAAAAAAAAAAGAAATTCACATAAGCAAAGTATTATACCTGCAGTGGGATGGCGCCCTGCCCGGG
Source organism: Erpetoichthys calabaricus (assembly GCF_900747795.2). NCBI lineage: Eukaryota > Metazoa > Chordata > Cladistia > Polypteriformes > Polypteridae > Erpetoichthys > Erpetoichthys calabaricus. The sequence goes on along the minus strand of NC_041394.2, from coordinate 348,064,078 downwards.
ATTGGTTCCTGCCTTTCGACCTGTGATGGCTAGGAATGGGTTCCAGCAGACACCCGTGACCTCGTGTTAGGATATAGCAGGTTGGAAAATGGATGGATGGAAAGTATTATACAAAATGCACCCCATTCTGATAAATTTCATCTCAAGCACCATGCCTCACTGGCAAACAACATGACAAAGGACAGATAGCTATCCTGAATATAAAAAATAAAATGAGTGTTTTTCCAAGGAGACTCCTAATCAGGTCTACTATTGTGCCTGGCATTAAAACCTGATTTCCTAAATAATCCTGGACATGATTTTCATATCGGAACCTCAGAGAGCCACTTGCTTTCTATTTATAAATGATTTGAAATATCTTGTTACTGGGTGCAAAGTATTGATGGCTGCAGGATTATACACTGAAAGACACCACAAAGTGGCCAGGCTTGTTTACTGGTACATTTGAGAGAAAAATAACTTACCAGCACCAGAAACAGACTTGGAAACACTATCCAGACTCCATAATGGGAAATGAGGAGATGTCGATCGCTTGGGACACACCAGTACCAAATGAAGAAAGTAGGTGCTAGAAAACCAGATATAAATATCAAGAATATAAAAACTGTCTAATAAAGCTTGGCTAAAAAGTATCAGTTTCTAGTGATGACTCAATTCTAAGGCAACAAAACAAGAAATGCAATCTGAGATATGCCAAATGTGGGAATAAATACAAAAATATTGCCCATTGTGCTGGGATCAACAAGACTAATAAAGGCAAACTTTCAGCCTATTATGATGTCCTATCAATTACAATAACTCCTTAGAAATTGCAAAAAGAATCCTTATTTGGAACAATTCAGGTGTTACACTGAGCCTTTGCTGCAAACTTATGAGAGTTAGAATTAAAGCAGTACAGCTAGACCATCCTGACTCCCGTTTTGATAGTAAGAAACCAAACTTTGGAAGTTGTATTGCATCTTTGGAGCCACACAATAATCCACACTGGAGAGAAGCCATATTGTTGTTAGGAGTATGGCAAACAATTTTCACAGATGCCCAATCTTCAGAGACACGCCAGAATTGACACAGAAGAGAAGGAAACTGCCTGTTGGGTTGGGATTAACGGGGCTAATAAAGAGAAACGTTCAGGTCCACCTTGACATCCTACTGATTACCATAACTCCGTATGAATGGCAATAACAAGCAGAAGTTGCAACGGTGAACCCTCACTACAACCTTACAGCAGGAAAGAATAAAGCAGCGCTACTGATCTGTCGTGACTCACAAGTGAGCTGTCTTGATAGAAAGCACACCAAGACCATTTGGAAGAAATGAACCTGAGAGAAGCTGCATTGCTCTTCAGAATATGGCCAGCTGTCTTGTAGGCCAGAAAATATTTCACACTGATTACCACCACGAGAAGTCCTGAGGAGTACATTAGAGGGGAAAGGAGGAGAAAAAAAGGAGGAAGAGGTCGAGTACCATAATGTGGTGGGTTTAGTTGGGTAAGATCTGCTGTAAGACTAAAGGTGGCATTTCTTTTTCCACCCAGAAATGTTACATTTCAGACTTTTAATTGGGTATTTTGAATAGTTTTTGCGCATGTGTGTGTTTTGGTAATTTTTCTTATCTAGACCATTTTTAAGTAAATAAACTTTTAAAATATGAACAATAGTGTGGTTTGATATGAAATTAAAAGTGTGGGTACTTAAGGCTTTTCATTTACAAAGAATACACAGCTTAGAGCTTGAATCTTATGTGTGACAGAGAGGGGGATTTCCACAAGGGTCGTGACAAATGGGGACATTTTATTGGCTTTGGGTTTCATAAAGAATGGCACGATTATTATGGGATAGCTTGTTTATATCATCATGTGCACATGCTACATTTATTCATTCACAGCTTCTGTCTTTTAATTAAAAAATACAGTTTAAAGTCAATACTAAATAATTCAAACATTATTATGTCATTGCCATGAGAATTAGTGAATATCGAAATGATTCAGAATATTTTAACTTACACAAGCTCTTTAAAGCTGCTTTTGTGAAAACAAACTTTTTAAATTAGTTTTGTTAAAAAAATCCTTTGTCAGGCTTGTGACATTTGCCATTGTGGGACGGCGTTGGTGTGTAGACATGCGCTGGTCAGTAACACTGAGGGAGAAGATCAATGCAAATGTCACACGCCTGACCCTTCCAAATCTTTCCCTCCTCTTTCAGAATTCCTATAAAGCATACAAGTGATCAGATTTTGCCGTTTCTTTTTCCTGTGTTTTAATGTAAAATTAATCATTGGATTTGACTGGATGTTAGAGCAGGAAATAGTCGTAAGAGATGGTGTCACATTCCCTCCTGTACCATTCAAATATGTGCTTTAGTCACATTTTAGTCAAGTCTTAATTCTTCACGTGTCTCCACTGTTGTGTGTACCACAGGTTGAGAACCATTGATATACACCAAATTTCATCAAGATAAAGCTTTGTTAGTATGAAAATATTATTATTATTGATGATGATAATAGGGCGGCGCAGTGGGTAGCGCTGCTGCCTCACAGTTGGGTGATCTGGGGACCTGGGTTCGCTTCCCGGGTCCTCCCTGCGTGGAGTTTGCATGTTCTCCCCGTGTCTGCGTGGGTTTCCTCCGGGTGCTCCGGTTTCCTCCCACAGTCCAAAGACATGCAGGTTAGGTGGATTGGCGATTCTAAATTGGCCCTAGTGTGTGCTTGGTGTGTGGGTGTGTTTGTGTGTGTCCTGTGGTGGGTTGGCACCCTGCCCGGGATTGGTTCCTGCCTTGTGCCCTGTGTTGGCTGGGATTGGCTCCAGAAGACCCCCGTGACCCTGTATTCATATTCAGCGGGTTGGAACATGGATGGATGGATGATGATAATAATAAAAAATAGTAATTCATGCTGAACTTGCATCTGGGGTAAAAAGGCGTCCTCACCATCCCCTCCCTTTGTCTCTACACTTCGATTGATGATGGTGGTAACAATAGCAGAAAGATAGTAGAAGATATAGTAGAAGATCTCCACTTTGGTGACATTCCAGATGAACAGTGTTACTGGTTCCATGGAACAACTGAACAGAGAAGACCACATAAACATGCCATGTTCAAAAACTGAAGAGGACTAGATACTGTCCAGTGATCATGTGCTGCTATTTTTATTCAGCAGATCCCGAGTTCCCAACATAGAGAGATGTCAGAAGGGCCTGTGCAAGACTGCAATTCAGAAATGTAACCTCTAGTACCAAATTAAATAATACAGGAGACGCAAACTTAAGATCTCTAATATATATACATGCTGTCACAAAAAGCAGACACTTCTTCTTATTCTTTCCGCTGCTCCCGTTAGGGGTTGCCACAGCAGATCATCTTCTTCCATATCTTTCTGTCCTCTGCATCTTGTTCTGTCACACCCATCACCTGCATGTCCTCTCTCACCACATCCAAAAACCTTCTCTTAGGCCTTCCTCTGTTCCTCTTCCCTGACAGCTCTATCCTTAGAATCCTTCTCCTAATATACCCAGCATCTCTCCTCTGCACATGTCCAACCCAATCCAATCTCACCTCTCTGACTTTGTCTCCCAACCATCCAACCTGAGCTGACCCTCTAATGTCCTCATTTCTAATCCTATCCGTCCTTGTCACACCCGATGCAAATCTTAGCATCTTTAACTCTGCCACCTCCAGCTCTGTCTCCTGCTTTCTGGTCAGTGCCACCGTCTCCAACACATATAACATAGCTGGTCTCACTACCGTCCTGTAGACCCTCCCTGTCACTCTTGCTGATACTTGTCTGTCACAAATCACTCCTGACACTCTTCTCCACCCACTCCACCCTGGGTTACTCTGTACTGTTGATCCCAAGTATTTAAACTCATCTACCTTTTCTAACTCTATTAAACATATTAAATTTAAAGAAAAAATTACAACTCAAACATATTCGATAAAGACAATGTACAAAAGTATTTATCATATTAGATATTTGCAATTGATTTCTCTCCATTATATAGAGCAGGGGTGTTGAACTCCTGGAGGGCCGCAGTGGGTGCAGGTTTTCCTTCTAACCATCTCCTTAATTAGTGATCAGTTTTTGCTGCTAATTAACTTCTTTTGCCTTTGTTTTAATTGATGTGACTCAGACCCCTTAGTTGTTTCTTTGTCCTTAATTAGCGGCCAAACAATAATGAGACACAAAACAAGCAGCCACATGACCAGCTCCCCTGTGCCCATCACACAATAGCTGAAAATAAAGAAGGGTGAAGGTCTCAGTAAAACAGACAATCAACAGTTTTGGAAATGTCTGCTGTGGCAGAACGAGAGCAGCAACAAGCCATGGAATTAAATGATGGGTTCAATTAACAAGAATCAGCATTTCATTAAGAAATTGGTTGGAGTTTGAATCCCCAGTTTAATTGATAATCTGTTGGCTCGTTTCACATCTAATTTCTGTTTGGCTGTCATTTAATGAAGAAAAGAATCAATTCATGGGACTGAATCCTTAAAACAGGGCTAAAGAAAAGAAGTTAATTAGCAGTGAAAACTGGTCACTTGTTATGAATGAAAACCTGCAGCCACTGCGGCCCTCCAGGCCTGGAGTTTGACACCTGTGATATAGAGTCATTATTATAAAGTGTGCAGATTACAGTGAAATTCTTACTTGCATGTGCTAATCAACCTGTAACATCTCACCAGTGTCATAATTAATGAGTAGAACAACCTAAGCTTTCAACATCTGTATTCCTTATCTGAAAAGTTTGAGAACACGTTTGTCACTTTAAATATTTTATTCTAGCTTTGTTTGTCTGAACTTTTCCCATTTGCATTGTAGGTGTTTTTAAATTTGCTTTTAGGTGGAGTTTGCAAGAGTCCCAATGCAACAACCTTCCACCTACTAGAAGATCCATAATTAATGGAGGAGGTTTACAACTTTAGAAGAAATCATTTGACATCATCTTAGTCACAGTTACATGTATAAAATAAAAATAGGTGCTTGGAGAGATCAATCTTGGAGCGAGCTGAAATATATAAAGAGTCTTTAAGGAGATACCAGACACAGGAAGTGTTATGGTGTCATGGAAAGCTTTACATGAAAAAGTGACGGGTCAAAACGTGACATGACTACAAGGAATTAAGTCTTAGCATTTTTAACTCTGCCACCTCCAGCTCTGTCTCCTGCTTTCTGGTCAGTGCCACCGTCTCCAACCCATATAACATAGCTGGTCTCACTACTGTCCTATAGACCCTATGAGGACTACTTCAGTCAAAAAATGAGTGCACATGGCAAAAGGTACATGATGAAGAATAGAAAAAAACAAACAAAAACATATTAGTACTGAGCCAGTATTGGTTTTCTTTGACCCAGGCAGAAAAACAACAGATGTGTCTAAAAATGGATTAGGGGCTTCAAGAATATCAAGAAAGTTGGAGACGTGTGGCTTAAGTAGTAAGGACAGAAACTGATAGGTGATTTGCCCAAATTGAAATGGTGTGCCTGGGTGTTGTGTTCGGATGTGAGAAGTTCCACTGTTACATTTTTAGATTACCATTTGTTGAAACTTAAACTGATCATAAGCCACTTAGCACTGTTAGCCAAAAGGACTTGAACCACATGAGACCACGTATACAGAGAGATGATGATGAAATTTCAACAGGGCAATTATGGAAAGTCTTATAAAGCTGAGAAATATCTGGTTGTTGCAGATGGTTTATCTGGAGCAGGGGTCCTGGAGGGCCGCAGTGACTGCAGGTTTTTGCTCCAACCCAAATGCTTAATAAGAAGCTCTTATTGCTCAAGTAACACTTCTGCTTCACTTTAGTGGTCTCACCCGTTACGATTTTGAACCCTTATTGCTTATTTTAGTCTTAAACAGCTGTATTCTTGGTTTTTAATGGCTCCTAATTAACAATAACATGCAAATGACAAACGAGACCAGCAGTTCTCCTTTTCGCATGTTACCATTTCCACCCGTGTGTATTTATCGTGCACTATTGGGTTTAATTAAATACTTGGGAGGAAAGTGAAGAGAAAAAAGTGAAGGACTGAGAATTACTCCTCCATTTTAGCCTTCAAATCACTTGGATGATATCCTTACAAAGGGGAAGAAAATCCAGGATATGAGAATGAGCTGACATAGCAGAGTTCAAGCACTAACAAGCCATGAAATTAAATTATTGGCAAGAATTGCTTTCTAATTAAGCAACCGGGTTAGAACAAAAACCTGCAGCCCTCCGGGAATGGGATTGAGGACCCCTGATCTGCAGCAACAAATGATGGAAGGTCAGTATTTGTTAATTGTTCAACTTCTTTAATATGAGTCGTAAATGTTTGCTTAACTCCTTCTAAGTGATAACCGAGTACTCTTATTTTAATCTCAGTTTTGCTCAGACTTTCCTGTATTTTGTTCATTAATTCTTGCAATAGTCTATTTTTAAGGTTTACATCAAATTTATTTCTTAAACATACCTCCTGTTTTTTTATATAATGAAGCAGCAGGTCAATTCTGTCTATTCTCTTGTGCATATCCTCCTTTGCATCATTTATCTTTACCCCAAATGTAGTATTAATGCCTTCCGCTCAGATAGCTCATTTCCATCTTCTCAGTGCTCCAAAAGCGGAGTTAAGTGTCCTGTTGGAGTTGATTCCATTGACTCACAGGGGGTGTTGGTAGTAGTTTACAGCGGGGATAAAGACACCATACTCGGTTTCGATACCCCACCCGAGATCGTCGAATTCTCATTGTCCGCCTCACTCACAGTTTTCCTTCCACCTTTTCATTGTTGATTGGAGCAGATGCTGCAGTGTCAGGTCCTGGCTGATCCGTCTCTTCGCCTGTCTCTTCCAACTCAGTCTGTGGCAGGCTGAACCTGAACCTGAGACCAGCTTGGACTTGATGGAACTTTAGCTACCTTTTCCTTCTCTTTCTGACCCCTTTGTCTCCTGTTCTTGCTTTTAATATACTTGTAATTAAATCCTCTCAGGTTGACTAAACATGAAATATCTCGGGCAGATAATAATAAAGATAATGTCCCACTTGGACAGAGGCAGTGGTGCTGTAAGAATTATGTTTCTAGACTTCTCTAGCGCCTTCAACACAATCCAACCTCTGCTCCTTAGGGACAAGCTGACAGAGATGGGAGTAGATTCATACCTGGTGGCATGGATCGTGGACTATCTTAAAGACAGACCTCAGTATGTGCGTCTCGGGAACTGCACGTCTGACATTGTGGTCAGCAACACAGGAGCGCCACAAGGGACTGTACTTTCTCCGGTCCTGTTCACCCTATATACATCGGACTTCCAATACAACTCGGAGTCCTGCCACGTGCAAAATTTTGCTGATGACACTGCTATCATGGGCTGCATCAGGAGTGGGCAGGAGGAGGAGTATAGGGACCTAATCAATGACTTTGTTAAATGGTGCGACTCAAACCACCTACAACTGAACACCAGCAAAACCAAGGAGCTGGTGGTGGATTTTAGGAGGCCCAGACCCCTCATGGACACTGTGATCATCAGAGGTGACTGTGTGCAGATGGTGCAGACCTATAAATACCTGGGAGTGCAGCTGGATGATAAATTAGACTGGACTGCCAATACTGATTCTCTGTGCAAGAAAGGACAGAGCCGACTATACTTCCTTAGAAGGCTGGCGTCCTTCAACATCTGCAATAAGATGCTGCAGATGTTCTATCAAACGGTTGTGGCGAGCGCCCTCTTCTACGCAGTGGTGTGCTGGGGAGGCAGCATTAAGAAGAAAGACGCCTCACGCCTGGACAAACTGGTGAGGAAGGCAGGCTCTATTATTGGCATGGAGCTGGACAGTTTGACATCTGTGGCAGAGCGACGGGCGCTCAGCAGGCTCCTATCAATTATGGAAAATCCACTACATCCATTAAACAGTATCATCTCCAGACAGGAGAGCAGCTTCAGTGACAGACTGTTGTCACTGTCCTACTCCACTGACAGACTGAAAAGATCGTTCCTCCCCCAAACTATGCGACTCTTCAATTCCACCCGGGGGTGTAAACGTTAACATTATACAAAGTTATTGTTTGTTTTTACCTGCATTATTATCAATCTTTAATTTAATATTGTTTTTTGTATCAGTAAGGTGCTGCTGGAGTATGTGAATTTCCCCTTGGGATTAATAAAGTATGTATCTATCTATCTATCTATCTATCTATCTATCTATCTATCTATCTATCTATCTATCTATCTATCTATCTATCTATCTATCTATCTATCTATCTATCTATCTATCTATCTATCTATCTATCTAAAAAAAGCTAAATAACACCGCTGTCAGGGGAGCACCGTCTCAGACATCCATCTCTTGCAATGGACGAGACCAACTCCCAAGAAGCCACTGTGGTCAATGTTAGATTAACCTGACATGATCTCGTCCTTCGATGACACTGGTCACATTTCGCTCTTCCACTGATGGCTTAAACAGAGATGTTAACTTTGGTAGGTTAGCAACTGTTGCTTAGCATGGTAGAAGTCCTAGCTTGGATACAATAAACCTGAACAGATTTCAAAGATAATCTCGTCCACCTTTCTGTTGCTGGTGATGTCACGAGATGCAACACACAAGTTTCTCACTATTTTGTTTAACCAGAATGTGCTCAAAGTATTTGTTTTAAAAAATGAAATGTATATTTTTGTTGAGATCTCATGAAGGGGAGGGCCTTTTCGTCGGCCTTGCGTTGGTTGTGGAAGTGTCCCCAGTGCTGGTGGATGGCTTCTAAAGGGTGACATAAGACCAGGGGATCGGTGTCTGCACACAAGTAAGTGAAGTGAGACAGAGCTGGAAACGGGAACTCACCTGGTCGCTAGTTGTGAGACGCTGAAGGTTTATACCTACAACAACATCACCTGGTTACTCCACTGAAAAAGAAATAAAATTTGGCAGCACTCATGAAAAATAAGACTTGTGTCTTAATATGTTGTGATGGACGGCCACCAGCTCATCCCGGCCGACACACCCAGGACGCTAGATGGCGTCTTCCCTGCAGACTAGAGGTGACCCGGATTCCCGCAGGGCATCATGGAAGATGGAGTTTGGCATCACAACCCTGCTGGGTACTGTGGGTGCCACCGTATGACACTGCAGGGAGACGAGGGGATTGTTGTTTCCCATATAGCCTGGAAGTACTCCCAAGTCACAGGAATGGAAGCACAGAAGTACTTCCGGGCTGAAGAAAAATGTAATTCTCCATCTGACCCAGAAGTGCTGACAAATCTTGTGAACAGAAGAGGAGAAGGACTTCCGGGTCAAGGACTATATAAGGACTGGTAGAGACCTAGCAAAGTGAGTCAGAGTTGGGAGGGAGTGTGACAGAGCTGCTGGGAGGAGAGGAGGAAAAGAATTGGATTATTGATTATTTGTGTATTGTGGTGGATGTGGTGCTTTAGAGGCACTATATTGAAGATAATTAAAATATTTCTTGGTGCTTTTAAACTGGTGTCTGCATCTGTCTGTTGGATTTCACTGGGCAACAGCGTCCTCAAGCGTCCACTTAACGATAATGTATTAACATGAATTAATATAAACGTAGACAAGAATTACGAAAAATGTATGCTGAACAGTTCATCAACAAAGGCACGTGCCCACATTTCTTTTAAAATAAAGGTTGGGAAAAAGCTACCAATATTTAACTAATCGAGGGGCCAGGGAACTGGAGAGAATTGAATGGAGATCAGCTTGTGGTCAGGAGAAGGGAAATACATGCAGGTTAAAAGATAAAGGTAGCAGAATAAACAGTGCTGTATGGTGTGGCAGACGGCTGAGGGTGGCACCCAGCCGGGACGCCCAGGAAGACAGGAGGAGGGCTCATGCCTCCTCCAGACCATGAGAGGGTGACCGCCCTGGTTCCTTGAGGGGCCACGGGTTCAGGGCTTGGAAGCCCAACCCTGTAGGGGCCCGTGGTCTCCACCAGGGGGCGCCCCTATGCCTGAAGGACCTGGAACCCCAACACTTCCGCCACACCAGGAAGTGCTGGGGGGAAGAAGATTGGGAGCACCCGGAGGGCTTCCGGGAATACAGCTGGCACTTCCGACACACAGGGGAGTGTCGGGGATCACCTGGAGCCCATCCGGGCACTTATAAAAGGGGCCGCCTCCCTGCAAAGGAGGACTGGAGTCGGGTGAGGAGTGGACAAGGTTTGTGTGCAGGAGAGTGGAGGCAGCCTGATGAGCAGGCAGAGAGACTGAGAGAGGCCTGGACTTTTGGGGAGTTTGGTGCTTGAGGCACTGGGTTGTGCACTTTATTGGACTGTGTTTATGCACAATAAACGTGTGGTGGACTTAAACATGGTGTCCGTCTGTCTGTGTCCGGGCTACGTATTACAATGGAAAAATCCCAAGAAATATTGGTGGCTACATGGAAGCCTGGAAAATGACAGCTGCAGATAGGGAGTCAGGGTAAGCAGCGAATTAACTGCTTCGAGTGAGGTCAGGGATGATAAGAAATGATTATATATACAGTAATCCCTCCTCCATCGCGGGGGTTGCGTTCCAGAGCCACCCGCGAAATAAGAAAATCCGTGAAGTAGAAACCATATGTTTATATGGTTATTTTTATATTGTCATGCTTGGGTCACAGATTTGCGCAGAAACACAGGAGGTTGTAGAGAGACAGGAACGTTATTCAAACACTGCAAACAAACATTTGTCTCTTTTTCAAAAGTTTAAACTGTGCTCCATGACAAGACAGAGATGACAGTTCAGTCTCACAATTAAAAGAATGCAAACATATCTTCCTCTTCAAAGGAGTGCGTGTCAGGAGCACAGAATGTCAGAAAGAGAGAGGAAAGCAAACAAATCAATAGGGCTGTTTGGCTTTTAAGTATGCGAAGGCACCGCCGATACAAAGCTGTTGAAGGCGGCAGCTCACACCCCCTCCGTCAGGAGCAGAGAAAGAGAGAGAGAGATAGAGAGAGAGAGAGAGAGAGAGAGAGAGAGACAGAGAAAAACAAACAATCAAAAATCAATACGTGCCCTTCGAGCTTTTAAGTATGCGAAGCACCGTGCAGCATGTCCTTTCAGGAAGCAGCTGCACAAAAGATAGCAACGTGAAGATAATCTTTCAGCATTTTTAGACGAGCGTCCGTATCGTCTAGGTGTGCGAACAGCCCCCCTGCTCAATCCCCCTACGTCAGGATCAGAGAAAGTCAGCGCAAGAGAGAGCGAAAAGTAAGCTGGGTAGCTTCTCAGCCATCTGCCAATAGCGTCCCTTGTATGAAATCAACTTGGCAAACCAACTGAGGAAGCATGTACCAGAAATTAAAAGACCCATTGTCCGCAGAAATCCGCGAACCAGCAAAAAATCTGCGATATATATATCTAAATATGCTTACATATAAAATCCGTGATGGAGTGAAGCCGCGAAAGGCGAAGCGCGATATAGCGAGGGATTACTGTACTGTGGCAGACGGCTGGGTGCCACCCCCAGCCGGGACGCCCAGGAAGACAGGAGGAGGGTTCATGCCTCCTCCAGAACACGAGAGGGCGACCTCCCTGGTTCCATTAGGGGCCACGGGTGCAGGGCTTGGAAGCCCAACCCTGTAGGGGCCCGTGGTCTCCGCCAGGGGGCGCCCCCATGCCTGAGGAACCCGGAACCCCAACACTTCCGCCACACCAGGAAGTGCTGGGGGGAAGAAGAATGGGAACACCCAGAGGGTCTCCGGGAACGCAGCCGGCACTTCCGCCACACGGGACTGGCTAGGGAGTGTTGGGGATCACCTGGAGCCCATCCGGGCACTTATAAAAAGGGGCCGCCTCCCTCCTATCAATGAGCTGGAGTCGGGAGCAGGAGCAGGACGAAGCTCCTGGAGAGAGAGTAGAGGTGGCCCAGGGACAAGCGAGAGAAGGCCCAGGAGAAAGGTGACTGGGGCTGAAGACGTTGTTGTGTGGGACTGAGTAGTGTGTTGTGGGGAGAGAAAATAAAAGGAATTTTGATAAAGATGCATTGTCGGTCTGATGGTGTCCGGGAAAGTATGACAATACGCAGTAACTTTTGGCTTGTTCAGGACTCAGTTGGGCAGAGTCTATGTTTTTGTTTACGGCAATAAAGCTGATCTCTCTGATTGTCTATCCTACGACTCTTTCAAGGTGAGAATCTTGGGCACACCTTGCGCCATGACACGCTACAAAGGCATTGGCAGCACAGTCCAGACAGAATAACAGACAACAACGAAGGAGTTGTCACCGGGAATGCAGGGAAACCAAACATAGAGCAGTTGGCATCTTTTTTTTTTTTTTTTTGAGGTAACTGGATGCATCCAACATATCAGTGAGTGTAAGAGTCGTTTTCCTACTTCTATAAGATTCATGAATATTTTACTAGATGACAAAGCATAATCTATGGGAAGTTCCTATAACTCCCGTAAATAGAATTGTATTGGTATATTCTTGCCATTTCTAACAGCTTTGAGTAAACATTATTCTTCAGTTAGTGACAGCCTTGCCATGAGTAAGGTGTGGAAGGCATAAGGTTTTAAACCGTGCCTGGGCACATTCCAACGTGCTACCCGGCCTACGGGCCTTTCGAGTGTGTGAAGTGAATATGTAAGAAAACAGCACTTAATTTATGTGCTGTGCCGTATGTTTAAAGCGTACAGAAGAAGAAGCTAAGAATCTTTAAGTATATAAGAATTTAAGAATCTTTAACAACAACAACAACATTTATTTATATAGCACATTTTCATACAAAAAGTAGCTCAAAGTGCTTTACATAATGAAGAAAAGAAGAATAAAAGACAAATAAGAAATTAAAATAAGACAACCTTAGTTAACATAAGAAGGAGTAAGGTCCGATGGCCAGAGTGGACAGAAAAAACAAAAAAAAAAACTCCAGAAGGCTGGAGAAAAAAATAAAATCTGTAGGGGTTCCAGGCCACGAGACCGCCCAGTCCCCTTTGGGCATTCTACCTAACATAAATGAAATAGTCCTCTTTGTAGTTAGGGTTCTCACGGAGTCACTTGATGCTGATGGTTATACAGACTTCTGGCTTTTAATCCATCCATCATTGTTGGAACATCATGGTGCTTTGGGTAGATGGTGGTGGCACAAGCCACCACCAATAGGACACCGGAAAAGGAAACAGAAGAGAGAGTAGGGGTTAGTACAGATTTTGAATGGTTATTATAATGACTTGGATATACAGAGTGTCAGGATTAAATTACAGTGAAGTTATGAGAAGGCCATGTTAAAGTAATGTGTTTTCAGTAGTTTTTTAAAGTGCTCCACTGTATTAGCCTGGCGAATTCCTACTGGCAGGCTATTCCAGATTTTAGGTGCATAACAGCAGAAGGCCGCCTCACCACTTCTTTTAAGTTTTTAAGTAGAGAAGAAGTAAAGAACCTTTAAGTACAGGAATAACTAAAGTTTCTCAAGAAAAGCTAAGTTTAGAGAAGATACATTTTTCCTTTTTTTTGCCCTTTATTCTAACTATTTTAACTTTCACTAAATATTTTTAAAATGAACTTTTGGACTTTGAGATTTCTTTCAGCACACGTTTTACCCGTGCTTAACCACACCTTATTTTTCAGCAGCTACAGTGACGCTAGATTCCCAAACATCAAAGGTGCAATAGACTGCACTTTAGCGAATAACAGCACCGTCAGGCCATGACTCTGTAAACTAGAAATCCCTCATGGCATCTGAGCCAGTCCTTTAAAGTGACGTTGACATGTGTGTGGCCAGTCGTATTGTGTAACCAGACATTCTGATGTGGACAGACTCCTTTATTAGCAGTGACATTGGGGCATTGCACCAGCGGCAGAAGCTGCAGCTTTCCCTTTGGTGGCTAAATGCGCAAAATGTGTTTGCATTTAAATGAATATTCTAATTTTTTTTAAATTAGCATTTTATTGTGTTTATTAAAAGCAAGTAACATTCCATAGAAGTGAAAGTGGTGGCTCTAGAGGCGGAGAATCTGCGCTGGTATGCAGAAGGTTGCCGGTTCGAATCCCCGTCACTGCCAAAAAAGAGATCCTACTCTGCTGGGCCCTTGAGCGAGGCCCTTAACCTGTAATTGCTCCAGGGGCGCTGTACAATGGCCGACCCTGTGCTCTGACCCCAAGTGGTATGCGAAAACGAACAAATTCCTAATACAAGAAATTGTATAAGACGAAATAAAAAACAAAAAAAGCAAGTCAAACTCGAGAAAACCGAGTTCAAATCGCTAGTAATTCTGAAGTGTGTTCTTGTGTAGAATTCTCACTTGCCTCCAAATAAGGCTCATATTGCTACGGAATGTTTTGTTGTTTTTAGGATTTAAAGACCAACATTCACAAACATGTACAGTATATTTACAGTCAAACTGAACAGTTTTACTTTGTACAAATCCATTAACATTTAATTATACAATGCACAAATTTAGAACTGAAATTTACTTTGGCGTCAGATTGTCACGCAGACACATTCCCCTTTTCGTATGATCTACTATATAATCTCTATACATATGAGGCGTGATCAAAAAGTCCGGTGAATGTTGATGCAGAGCGCCATCCAAGAGCAACGTAAAACAATTCAGTGCCAGTTCTGACAGGTCCATCCTAGAGCCGAGTTTGTGACGAGTTTCCACTTGTGTGATACTGTCAGTCGTTTGTGAGCCACTGTTGAGTTTTTCAAGTTTGACCTTAATGATGGATATCGAGTAACGCACTAACATGAAATTTTGTTTCAAATTGCAAAAAGCTCAGGAAACCCATCAGATGTTAATATCAGTTTATGGTGACACTGCACCGACAATTAAGACCATTTGCAAGTGGTCTGATCGATTTCGTAATGGATCTGACTCAGGTTGAAGATGAGAAACGATCAGGACATCCTTTAAACATCAATAACCGAGGAAAATGTTGAAACGGTTTCATTCTTCACATCATGACAACGCTCCTTGTCACGCATCCCTTCTAGTACGACAATTTCTGTTGAAGAAAAATGTTACGCTGTATCCGTATCCACCTTATTCGCCGGATCTGGCACCGTGCGACTTCTGGCTGTTCTCTAAATTGAAAAGGACCATGAAAGGCAAACGATTTCAATCCATTGAGGACATCCAGGCAGCCACGACAGCCCAACTAAAGACACTCTCGAAAGAAAACTTCCAGAACTGCTTGGTAAAGTGGCAGGAGCATTGGGATAAGTGCATTCAAAGTGGAGGAGAGGATTTTGAGGGTGACTAGTAGTTCTTAATATTTTATTGCAATAAACGTTTCTTTTCTTTCTTGAAGAAAAAGCAAAAGTCAATGTATGTGTGTGAGTGTATATGTATGAATGTTCCAGCATCACTTCCGAATGGCTGGAGCAGTTTTAGTGAAACTTGGTACAGGTTTCTTATTGGTCGACTCAAAATACTATAGGGTGAAATCAACCCTAACCCAACCCAACCCTAAACCTAACCCACCCCTTCTGGGGAGGGTGTAGGGGTGATCTTGTGGTCTTGTTGACACTTGGAATGACCACCAGAGGGCGACCTGGGGGTGACTGCCAGCATTCTGTGTGTCTGAGCACCACCACGCCTGTTGCTTTTCAAATTAAATAGAGTTGGCCGGTTCTGAGCGGCAACTGGATGATAACATACATACAAGACCGTAAGACAAGCACCTTAGAGAGTCTTCATTGTTTGTTATTTTTATGTTTAAAGTTTTTTTTTTAATTACATTTTTCTCAAACAATTAAAAAAAACAAAACTTTATTTTCCTCCCGGGCAACACTGGGTATTTCAGCTAGTAAAACACAAAGTTCTCTGTGTCCCGCTCCTATCAGCAATCTGATTGGTCACTTTTGCTTTGGTTTCTCAGTCAAAAAGACTGGACAGTTTGGTGCTAAGATCTCCGATTGGTCAGTTTGGTTTTGGTCTGATGATCACTAATACGCAGAGTCAGTTCAGGTGGAAAAGCTGAGCTTCAGGGAGGGCTGCACAAAGCTCAAGTCTCGGCAAGGAAATTTGGTCTTTCAGGGCAACACTTGAACTTGCCATTTTGAATCTAAGATAAACATGGCCTGGATTATCCACAGTACAAAGCTATGCTAATGATCCATAAATGTGCTCAGGTGCATCACAAAAATATGAAGTTCTCCCATAGCTTCAGAATCAGCAGCACAATAAGGTGTGTAGCATTTTGGCAACGTTATTTCTTCCAAATGATTTAGTTCTCACTTCCACGTACTCCATTTGTCGTACAAGGCTTCAGATTTTAATAATGGCCTCCCATTTCAAGTTAGCCTTCCAGATCCTGAATGAGTACTTTTGTTCTTGCAATGTATGGAACAAGGAATCTGAGAGGGTTGTATTGACTATCAAGGACTTTATAAATGTGTCTCAGAGTTGGCAAGGCAGACTCAATAGCATGATGGTTCTAATCTAAACAGCAGTGGTGGGCCGTCAGGGCCTGCAAGGCCTTCTCTGCTGGCCTAAAAAATATCTGAATCACAAACTGATGTTAATTATATTTTGTCCATGAATACTTATTAAATAATTCCAAATAGTCTGTCCACTTCCTTTCATACTGTAGCTTTTCCGACGGTTGTGCTGCTTCCAGACATGTATTTTCGTATTAAAGCATTTAACCAATCACATTTCAGCCATCATTTGTTGCCAGGCAGGGTCAAAGTCAAAGAAGTCTGCCTGGAGGCCTTCACAATCCATTCTGCAGGCCCTCTAACACAAAATAAATGTTGATTAAACTGTTGCTTCAACCAATCAGATTTTGAGTTGGTGTCAC